>NW_015547638.1:293505-308241 GCF_001515605.1 Sinocyclocheilus anshuiensis
TTGACAATCCTCATAAGGCTGCGGTTCTCTCGGTTGGTTGTGCATCTTTTCCTACCACACTTTTTCCTTCCACTCAACTTTCTATGAATATGCTTGGATACAGCACTCTGTGAACAACCAGCTTCTTTAGCAATTAACTTTTGTGTCAATGACTGTCTTCTGGACATCTGTCAAGTCAGCAGTCTTTCCCATGATTGTGTAGCCTACTGACCCAGACTGAGAGACCATTTAAAGGCTCAGGAAACCTTTGCAGGTGTTTTGAGGTAATTAGCTGATTAGGGTGTGACACCATGACTTTCCAATATTGAACTTTTTCACAATATTCTAATTTTCTGAGACACTGAATTTTGGGTTTTCATTATCTGTAAGCCATAATCATCAATTTCAAGAAATAAAAGCTTGAAATATTTCACTCTGTGTAATTAATCTATATAATATATGTTTCACTTTCTGAAATGAATGACAAAAAATGTTGACCTTTTTCATGATATTCAATTTTTTTTAGATGTACCTGTAAGATATTTAGGTAGGTCTGAGGACCCTAAATTTTGATAAGCTTCTTATAAGAAGAACAACAAAGATTGGACGCTAAATGTAAGACTGATGATACACAGGGCAACTTTTGAGCAATTTTGCCGGTCAACTTTTTTGAGCAACATTGTTTGGGCACTTACCCAATGAGAATGGCTAACAAATTTCTATCTGGATATTTTAGATCGGACGTGGGCCCTGCGTCTCACCTGGTTGCTCATTGATGGCAACATTGCCCAAAGTTTCCCAGCCACATTTCTCAAAAAGTTGCCATGTGTATCATCAGCCTAATTAGCCTAAGATTAACCGCGTGTTCTTGTCTGAAAATGGTCTACTTTTATAGAACAGGTTTGCAAAAAAAAACCCAATAAAAACCCTGAAAGAAGTTTAAAAACTTTAGTTTTACTATCTATAAATGCTTGATTTTAATATAAGAGTTATTTGTAATTATTTAATAAAAAGGAGTTTATATTTTGGAATGAATCATGCTGTTTAATGCTCATTAAGTCAAACAGATAACTGGCCAGTCAGACGTAACCTGGGGAATTAGAATGGAGAACACAAAAGATGGATGGATGGATGGATAGATAGATAGATAGATTAAATTAAAAGAAGTTTAAATGTAAATTCTGTTGTATCTGTTATAAACATCTCAACCATAAAATGCTGATCTTGCATATGCTTTTGCATTTGTCAAATGACTAATATAATCATAAAGATGAGGGAGGCTGACTCTTACTTAAAGAATCTGTGTGCATATTAGTTAAGACAGTTCTGCTATGTTGTTATTCTGGCTTTTAATGTTACAAAACTCATTAAACGATGCAAGAGGGTTTTTCATCAGTGATGCTCAATAGAAATGCCTCATTGCCCTTCATAAAAGATCTGCAACAACATACCTTTCTCTTTATCCCTGTGTTTACTTCAACTGCAAGACTGGCAAACATTAATTCAAGCAAATCACTCCCCTCCAGAGAGAACCTGCATGATATTTCTCTCTGCTGTAGAATCTAATTAAATTTGCAGCTGTCGTTTAATCAAAATGAGGCTAATTTGCATATGGGTAGGGTAACCGCCCCACCTTCCTTTGTAAAAAAAGACTTGGCATCATGCCAGGAGACAGTCAGAGAATAGGGTCTCAGTGTGAGAATACCGCGTGTACATATGTGTGCATGTGAGTATTAATTTGAAGAGGGTGGGGGAGTAGAGGTAAAACGCGACAGGCAGATGAGGTAGAATGGAAATCAAAATTACGCAAGCGAACAAATGAATGCTAGCAATTTAGATAGACTAACAAACAATGTGGGCATTTGCTAAATTGGCTCAAGGGTATTGCAAACAGAGCAATGTGGGAGCTGTCTCAACAGAAAACTCAAAATCACCGAATTAAAATTTGAATAAATAAAATTAGCAAGTATAGCGAAACACACACATTTAATATTTAAAAGTGGTTAATATACGGCAATTCATTATCAGCAATTACCTTGCTTTTCTTGATCTGAACAGATGTGCTAGCGTTGCGGCGATTAGCTGATCTTTAGAAGGATGACAGGCTTTTGTTTTGGAGCTTGTTGACTTTCATAGATGAGGATCAGAGAAAAAGGAGAGAGGATGACGACTTCTTATGGGGAGACTAAGGACTTGAGTTAGATGACTGTCGGCCAGCAGTGTGTATACACTCACACATGCATGCACACAAAAATGATTAGCAAGCTACCTAAATGGAGACTTCTACTATTGCCAAATAAAGCAATTTTAAAGCTAATTTTACATTTTTAGAATTAAAAGTAAAAGACACAGAACACTGTTAAAGGCATGTATTAGTTTGTGTATTGTGGATGAATTAAAAAGCTCACTTCTATGGGCATAATTTATGTGTTAACCTGGGGTATCAAAACAGTGGTTGTGATGCAATTTGCAAGGACATTGAGAATAAGACTAAATTTATTGACTGTGAATCTGTAAGCCTTCACACAGGTGCTCTAATAGGTCCTTTATAAATCTAAAAGGTCATAGTTTCTATTGAGTAGCTGAACTTGACCTTTTACTTCCACAATATCTCATACTTCTGAATGAATAGAAGGATGAAACCACAAACCACACTTTTATGTAGCTTGTAAAGTGTAGTTTTACAAGTACACAAAACTTACCAAAAAAAAAAAAACATACGGCCAGGGGCAAACATTTTGTCTAACAGTAGGGGGGACAATAAACTTGAAATTTCTCAAGAGCAATTTTTGAAGGGGACACAAATAATACAGCTAAAACTGTACTTGTAAGGATATGTACTTAGAAGAATGGCTTACTATTAGTGCAGTAGGGAGACCGTGCCAAATTAGGTAGGGGACCAAACAACTGTTTCTTGAAGCGCCCTTCTGCGTCATCATCACGTGCCCACACAGAGGCACCATCATCATGCAAAGAATCTGCGCAAAGGATCATGGGAGCACGAAGTCTCCATCAGTTGTACCCTTTAAAAAACCTTAATTTCGAAGGGCCCTTTGGCCCTGTCCGAAATGGCACCCTAAACCCTCTCGGTCTTCCTCTGAGTCCGCACTTTCGTGACGTAATGCCGCTTTGACTGTCGGGTAGAAGTCTGCTGCAGAGCTCACCCCAGTGTGGGCTCGGCAGAATTACGGATCGAGGGCGCATAACGGCCGAAAAGGGGAGCTCGCGAGCACACTTCTGAACGCTAAAATGACAAATGGGACACTTCCTAAGTGCCCTTCGGAAGGCGATATGTCCCTTATGGAATGCACCGTGTGCCAAATTAGACAACTTAAAGCTGTTGTGGTCCGTTGATAGACATTACTATCCGTCACAGTGCTACCAAGTCCGCGGTTTTCCTGTGGAATTGGGCTACTTTATCACTCTTGCTGCAGATTGTTTTTCATGTCCGTGGGTTGAAGCGACCCCAATAACGTGTATTTTAGCCCCCGGAATGCGATTGTAACAACATTCGTAGGTCGGGAAGAAGGAGGCGGGAACTGGCGAACATTTAAGATTTTAATAAAATAAACAAACACAAAATTAAAGTAAAGCGGCCATACCCCCATCGCCCCTCGCAGGCCGGGTGGTACCCACGAGATTGCGCTCTACTCCCCCCCTCCCCCCTCCAGGGGAGCCGATCACGGCGGCCGCGGCGTACCTGGGGGTAAGGACAGACAGACGAGGTGAGAGAAAAGGAGACGGAAGGATGAGGAGAGACAGAGACGAGAGAGGGGAGAGATGGAAAAAAAAAAAAATATTGTTCCAGTTCCCAGACACACTGCTGCTCGGCCCTCCACCAGCTGGGTAAACTCTTCCGCGATGCCAGGCGGCGGCACTGGACAGCGAACATTTAAATTAGATTTTAATAAAATAAACAAACACAAAACGAAAGTAAAGCAGTAGCCCCTCGCGGACGACTGCCGCACACAAAATAAAATCCAGGCCTGGTCCTCTCTCATCCAACACTGTTGTCACTCCTTCTTTTATCCTTCCGGAGCTCCTCCGTGGGACTCGAGACCGGTGAGTGGCGCAGGTGTCGCGCATTAGCAATTACTCCACCGGCTTCGCTCCGTTTCCACGGCTCTCGGCCCCGCCCCACTCGTCACAGCAATTTTTACCGGGGGACCCCCTCGAAACGCGGATAGTTTGGGCAAGTTTTGGGCTAGTTTTGAGTAGCAATTGGGCGGGTTTTGTTATGAAAACCTGGCAACCCTTTCCCTCAAGCAGGTAACGTTATTATTGCTAACATATCGGACTCATCGAAAAATACATTGGCATCATCTGTATTAAAAAGAAAATAATCACTTCATCCGATGTTTAAGTGAATAAAATAGCCTTGACAGCCTTACTTACTGGAGTTCCACAACTATTGACTTTGTTCTCTCTCACCGGACTTGTGTGTGTGTAGGTGATGTAAAAGAGGAAAGCAGGCATTTGGACCAAAGCACTGCGAGGCAAGAGAGGGGGAGACTCAAAATGTTTCTAAACTTAAAACACATTTTTGCCCCGTTTGTGTTGTTTTACTACTTACACAATTGTTTAAAGTAAAAAACAATGTTATTTACAATGCACAGCGTGGTTTTTTAATCATATTTTTCATAATCATATTTTTAGGGGGGACCACCCTCAGATAGGTATATCTGATAGATAGATTTCTGCCTATGCATACGGCAGTAGGAGGGCAACAACGTACCCCTGATTCCTTTGAAGGGTTAACTCTTGAGAAAGCTGAACATATATTATTAAAAACTTTATTGTTTGCATAGTTAGACATTTCATATAATAAAATGATGGTATATAAAAATGTTTACTGAAAACAAATATTAAAAGCTTTGTTTTTTTTGGACAGTTGGATGTCTTGTTAAAGTCAGGGCAACATTATATAACAGTCGATTTAGTGATTTATGTAATATATATGAAACAGGGCAACATTATATAACAGTCGATTTAGTGATTTATGTAATATATATGAATATAAAAAATACACTGATATCATATATGATAACATATATTGTACTCTTAAAATCTGAGCGTAGGTGGCGATAGCCTTTTGGGCAGCACGCTAACATACAGCGCCGTTGCACTATAGCCGTCCCGAGTTCGAATCCCGATCCTGCCTACCTCTCTCTCCCACGTCTCTCTCCCACGTCGCAAAAATAAATCTAACAAAAAAAGTGTTTATATATGTATAAACACAGTACCATATTTTATCACATGCACATCTATATATTGTGATGGATATTACTGAATAACATTACATGCGATATATAAGTAAATACATTGTTACATATTTTTCAATATATGAAAAGCAACAATTTATGCACATAAAGGGACACCACAACTGCATAGTTTTTAGAAGGGCTTTTCACACATTAAATAGTTAACACTGGGTCATTCTAAACCCCAAGTAAACAGAATCCTGGGTTTATTTTGCTTCACATTTCACACTGCTCAAAATTTACCATGTTTAACAATTAATCCTGGGTATTCATAAGTGTCAGGATTATGGACTTGTTTTGCCCCTGTTTCTGTTCTGGTGTTTCGCTTATTTGGTCATGTTCCGGTCCTCGTTTAGTCTAATTAGTTTGATTATCATCCTATGCACCTGTGTTTCCCTTATTATCCCCTGTATTTAAGTCCATGCCTTTGCGTTTTGTGTTTATCGGGTCTACTTGCTATGTTCGTGTGTTTCCTGCCATTCCCAGTGTTGGATGTACCCTGTGGTTCACTGATTAAAAGACTATTTCGTTTATTACACGTCTCCATCGTTCCTCCCAGCACAGACCGTGACAGAAGACTCGATCAAAAACAGTAACCTCCGTGTCTACCCTCCGTTTTTTTTCTTCTTCGTTTTTTTATACAGTGTCCTTTTTTTCCGTGGTGTCCATGGATCCCCTCCTTCTTTCGGAATTCCTCCTCCTCCTGCTGGAACAGGGGGACAAATCTCTCAAGGACCATACAAGACTGTTCCTGTTGTTGGCTAACACCACCAGCTACCCGGACAACGAGTTCTGCTCATTCTATGTCGCAAGCTTGAACACCGCGAGCAGAGCGCCGTCGTCCGAAGATGTTCCTCGAGAGGATTTTGCCGCTTTCGTGGAGTGGACTCTGGCGAGAAACGGATCGCTATTCACCATCTGCCCCGTGGATGATCTCGCCAGATCCGCTCCTCACACAGAGCCCAGCCCACCATCTCCCCGAGGTACGGTGCATCAGCCCGAGTCCACCGATGACGGAGAGCCTATTCCCGCCACGATCGACGAGCCAGCGCAAAGCTGAGCGACTGAGCGGAGGATCGCCGCGGAAGCAGAGCCTAACCCGTCAGACCAGGTGCGAGAGCCGGCAACAGTGCCCGCTGCAAGGGAGCAAGCCGTGGACAGTGAGAGTGCAGAGTGGAGCTCCGCCCAATGCACTGCGGCTGAGGTTGAGCTAATTATATATCTTTGACTGCTGGACTTCGAGGGGGACCTTATAGACTGGGAAACGGAGCTGGAAGTTGATTTGCCCCCTCTCCTCCCTCCTTCCTCTGAGCCCTTTGTCACCCCTGTTTCCACGTCCAGCCCGAAGAGGGCTCCTGTTTCCACTGTAACATTCGGCCCTCTGGGTCGAATTTACAATTGTTAAAATGGGGTCAGATTATACTGTGCGAGAGCTTTGAGTGTTTAAAAAGATGAGTCACACAACAATGTTAAAAGTGAAAATCAAATATGTATTTACAATATTCACAGTGGACCTAAAACAACATAAAAAAAATAGAAATCCTAGGCTGTTAAAAGCACAGAGTCTTTCAGTTCCATACCATTAAAACAGTCCTTAAGAAATCCAGCATGCTGTAAGTCCCAATGTGAATGTGAGAAGTGTCCACCGGTGTATACAATCCAAGGGGAGTGATAATCCAATAAAGTGAGATTCTGGAATGGTAAATACAGAAAGGTAACTCCTCAATCCAGACTTTGGTCAAAGATCCTGTTTGTTTGTCATGTTGCTTGCTTTATATTGGTCTACTTCCTGATTCCTGTCATGTGAGTCACAAGTCACATGACAGGCAGACCCAGAGTCACTTAAAGACATACACACATTAAAATGGTTAAGAGGAATAAAATGGCTAAGACAACATGAAAACCTAATAAAACTCAAATATACATAAAATCATTAGAATATATTGAGCAGGTTAAAACATGTGTCCTGTGTGATAGTGTCACATAGTCTGGCCCAGTTGGAGTGGTGGCGCAGAATTCTCCATCGGTTGGTTGTCTGTGAAGTTGTAGATGTGCTGGGATGGTTGGCCGGAGGAAAGCCAGGGGTTGACGAGGGAGGCACTGGGCTGGTCTTCGCAGTGGGAGGAGAAATGGCGGCTTCTGTACCCTTTGTTGGCTCCAGCTGTTTCGCCCATTTCTTGTCTCTCCTCTTAAAACAGTCGATGACCTCTCTATCTAGTGTCGCCACGGCATCCTTGATAGATTCCTCCATTTTACCAAATTTAAAATCCACAGTGTCTCTAAAATAAACTTCACGGTTAAGATTACTTTCAACAGAGTCTTTAAAATCCTTCTCCAATTTTAAAACAATGTTTTTAAGAGCAACCACCTCAGCGCGAAGCTGTACACACTCACAGTGATGTAAAACCCGTTCATCATTAAAACCAGTAGATGTATTAAAAGAAGCACCATTAACTTGATTTGTCGTCATCCTAAAACAGTCTTCTCAACACTGGCAATAAACAAATAGCGACCTGCTTCCTGGGTTAGGTGTCAGGCCTTCATCTTAGGCCACACTGCTCCTTTTATATGGAGAGGCAACTTCCTACTACCTGTCATGTGATCGCTTACATGACAGGTAGAGTCTCAATTCTTAAAGACAAACACACACATTTTCAAGAGGAGTAAAATGGACAAGGAAACATGTAAAACCGATTAAAACTCTGATACACCAATACACTGTTATACAGAGTGGTAAACATGTCCCTTATGTGGCATTGTCACATAGACCCCTCCCCCAGCCTATGGCGTGTGAGGGAAAGAAGTCCATACCCATTCAGAATTTGCCATACTTGCATTACAAATTGTGGGTTACCCCTCCCCGTGTGCATAAAATTGTCTTTGATATAAGTTATATAAAACCAGGCCTTCCCACCTAGGCACATGGTAAATAGAGGAGGCAGAGGAGACACTAAAGAGAGGAGGGACTCCAAACCAGACTGGGTAACCCGGGACAGGTAGCGATGATCCTCCCTGGTACACATTATACCCAGTCACCCTGGCTTGTGGTCCTTCCTGGCACCTCCTAGCTCCTGCCTTTGTTGAGAAAGTAGGAAGCGTGTTGGTTTTTGATGAAAGATGATGATATGGCGGTTGCGATGTCTGTCGACCCCTCACTGTCCCACACTTCTCCTTCCTCCGGCAATGATTGCAATCATCCAGGAACTGCCAGATGTCCCTCCGGATGGACGGCCACCAGACGACTTCCATTACCCTCAAGAGAGTCTTTACCCTTCCGTGATGTCTTTCGGAGGTTTGAGGATGGAAGCATTGTAATAGCAGGGGCACCAGTGCTCTAAGAATGACGGGTAGCATATGAAGATGTTTGTTTCCCTTCTGGTGCCGCCGATACAGTACGCCCTGGTGTTCTTGCAGTCTGGGTTGTTGGGAGGTCGAAGAAGTGCAGGAAGCCTTCAGTTGAACAATGGTGGTGTCATCAGCTTGGGCCTCCAGAAGTTCCTCTTTGGAAAATGGTAACCTGGAGTAGATGGTTCTGGTTTCAGTTTCTGTAGATGGTGGTTTTCTGTTGTCACTACCGGATGAACTGGTGTTTGGCTGAACTGTAGACGGGTTGAGGGCAGGAGTGGTAGGAGCATAACGGAGGGCCTCTGGGCTGGTGATGGCTGCAGGAGTGACACTGAGTACAGCTGGACATCTCTGTTCCAGTCTTTCCTCCCACTGTTTGTCCCTCCTCAATAAGCAATCATTCACCTCTTTCTCCAGTGTCTCCAGCACAGTCCTGACATATTCCTCCATTTTCCGAATTCTCAAGTCCACAGCCTCTCTAAAATACATCTCCCGGTTAAAATGACTTTCCACAGAATCATTAAAAATTTTCTCCAGTTTTAAAACAATTTCCTTAAGAGCAACAAGTTCTTTTTTTAACTGGTCACAACCACATTTCTGTTCATCATTAAAACTCTCAGATGTTTGATACAGGGACTTAGTATAAGGAGCAGTGTTAGTAAAAGCATTTTGTTTTCTATACGCCATCGTCTTTTCTATCACCCAACCAAACAATTCAGTAACAATCGTTCTCCCTGTACGGGCCACCAATATATAACACTCTGCCCTATCAGCTGAGGCTACACAGTTTTTAAAACAATTAATTGTTTAAAATGTTTAAATGTTGAGTGAGCAGATTAAAGACATTAAGACGGCAGATATAAAACAAAAGTAATGTATTTACACAAAACAATGACACAGAACTAAAACAACACAGTATACATTGAGAATAGTCAGACTGCTAAAAGAGTCTTTCAGTTCATACCCTAAAACAGTCCAACATCAATCCATGCGTAATAGTCCAAAGTGTCCACCCGTGTATATACAATCCAGTAAATGTGTTACTCCAAAGTGCAAGTGCAAAATAGTCCTGGTTGGTATGTAAATCCACAGGACGTTCCTTCTCAACACAGGCAATAAACAAATAGCGACCTGCTTCCTGGGTTAGGTGTCAGGCCTTCATCTTAGGCCACACTGCTCCTTTTATATGGAGAGGCAACTTCCTACTACCTGTCATGTGATCGCTTACATGACAGGTAGAGTCTCAATTCTTAAAGACAAACACACACATTTTCAAGAGGAGTAAAATGGACAAGGAAACATGTAAAACCGATTAAAACTCTGATACACCAATACACTGTTATACAGAGTGGTAAACATGTACCTTATGTGGCATTGTCACACCACGTTCAGCCCAGAGTGGGCTCCCGTTCCTGAGTTTAGCCCTGAAAGCCCAGAGGCTCACAAATGCCCGTCCCTCCCACCCGGTCCAGCCTCCACCTCCGCTGTCGTCTGGCATCCCCTCTGCTCGCCTTCAGCCCACCATCAGCACGGTGCAAGCTCCGCGGGACTGCCATCCTCCAGCGTCGCCGTGGCTGGAGTCCCTTGACTCCGCCTCCAGCCTCCGAGGCCCGGACTCCGCCTCGGCCCATAGACCCAGCGGCTCCACCTCGGCTCCTAGCTCCCTCACCTCCACCGTCACCCATCGATCCACCAGCTCCACCGGGCTCCCTCGTCCCTCCGGCTCCGCCTTGGTCGGGTGTCGACCCGCCATTGCCTCTGGACTCCGCTTCTCTGGTTGCACCTCGTCGCTCCGTCCCACTGGCTCCGTTGGGCTCCTCCCTCCCGCCGGCTCCACCTTGGTCCTCAGTCGCTCCGGCTCCGCCGCGGATCTCCGCCTCGGTCGCCAGAGCCCTCGGCTCCACCCTGGCCCCCTGGATCCTCGGCATCCCCCTGGCTCGTTGACTCTCCGCCTCGTGCTCCTCCGCCACCGTTGGTCGGTGGCCATTCCTTCTCCATGGCTTCTCCCTCCGTTGGCTCCACCGTGGGCCGTCATCATGGCTGCGGCCTTGGGTTTTGCCTGGTTCCTCCTGTTCCAGCTCCCTCCTGTCATCTCCCTGGCTCCTCCCTCCGTCGTCACCTCCCTGGTCTCTGTCCATTGTCCTCCTCCCGAGCCTCCTCCCAAGCTCCCACAAATGCCTCCCTCTGTTGATGTCTACAGCGCGAGGACGCACCTTCCGGGAGGGGGCGATATGTCAGAATTATGGACCTGTTTTGCCCCTGTTTCTGTTCCGGTGTTTCCTTATTTGGTCATGTTCCTGCCCTCGTTTAGTCTAATTAGTTTGATTATCATCCCATGCACCCGTGTTTCCCTTATTATCTCCTGTATTTAAGTCCATGCTTTGCGTTCTGTGTTTATCGGGTCTACTTGCTATGTTCATGTGTTTCCTGCCATTCCCAGTGTTGGATGTACCCTGTGTTTCGCTGATTAAAAGACTATTTCGTTTATTCCACGTCTCCATCGTTCCTCCCAGCACAGACCGTGACAATAAGATGATGTTTCTCACTGTACAGTGCATTCTTAAACCCTGGGTTAATGTTCTTATTTGCAGTGTCCTGCAACCACATTGTTGCTAAGAGGAAGAGCTTTACAATGGGTGCAAACAATATGGCAGCAAGGTAGCTGGTTATGAGGCAGGTCTCCTCACTACTTCCTATGATGTTTCAGTAGGATTAGAACAATTCATAGAACTCTCCATCCGTGTTTCTCACTGTATGAAAGCCTGCTTGAAATAAATGTCTGCCCTGTAACCTGTGCCTGATCAGCAACTTCCGACCACCACCGGCTCTCCAGAACCATGCAAATCAAATCTTCATGACTGTCACCGGCAGAGCACTAATGGCAGCTAACCAGAGATTTTGCCTGTATTGTGGTGATAGAGAACCACAATCTCCTTGTGTCCCATCTGTTCTCTAAGAACAGAGGTGAGTGTTGTTACAACTCCCAATATTTGCCACTTACCTTTTCTCACAGGTTTAAAACTTACTGCTTCTCGTCTCTCACTTACAGTATCCTCCTTGACTCTTAGCTGGCTATATCATCTCTGGTGAACTCTGCCGTCAACTCCACCTTGTGGGATTACAAATTTAAGAATCTGTTCAAGATCTGCTGATCCTATGTCCTGACATAACACCACATGAAAAAAGTAAGGTGAACTACATTGTATTTAAGGTGAACTTGATGGCATCAGTTCACTGATCAGTGTCTGTATAGTTCCAGCATTTGGGTTTTGCCCGTTTGTGATTGTCCGACTGGAAGGCAAACAGTGTGAATGAACATGTTCGCTTTCCTACAGCCTCCAAAAAAGGCACTGTACTTCCACCCTTAAAACAAACTCCATAGTTGGCAAACCTTTGGGAAAAGGAATTATTTGTCATTGTGTTGATCCACTCGCCCTTCAAGTCGGATGTCTCCACAACAAACAAATCACACTGTTGGTTCTGGAAAGCTCAGCAGCTGAGGTAGTCCTGGGGCATCAGTGGCTGAACCAACACTCATCCATTCTGTCCTGGACCACAGGAAATATACTGAAATGAAGCTTGACCTTCACATCATACACATCCTCATTTGATTATGGCAGGGGGAGAAGTGGAACCACATTTGTGACCCCTACCAGCCATTATGAGTACCGGGTCATGACGTATGGCCTGGTCAACACCCTGTCCATATTCCAGGGATTCCAGGGAGAGTTAACCACTGGTTCAGTATTCTGGGAGTACCTACATCATTTTGTCATCTACATCAACAACATTCTAATTTATTCCCGAAATGAGACCGAACATCATAGACATGTCAGGTTTGTGTTGGAAAAGTTGAGGAAATTCCACCTATTCCTCAAGGCAGAAAAATGTAAATTCCAAGGAATCCAGATGGACTAGGGGAAAGTGGAAGCACTTTTGTTTCTCCCTAGACTTTGCCAATTTCTAATGCCAGTTTATCCAGAATTATAAGTCCATCAGCACTCCACTCACCTCTCTATGAAGATCAATTAAGTCTCTGACTCCAATGCCTCCCTACCTCCCAACTCCATCATTGTGCCTTCTCCTGAAAACTCTCCCCAGCAGAACATAATTATTATTATGGGGGAACAAGAACTTATTGCCATCAAGCTTGCATTGGAAGAGAAGTGGCATTGGCTGGAGGGGGCCACCATCCATTCCTGGTGCTAACATGAGGCCTGCCAATTAAACCAAGCATGATTCTTCACTCTTCACCATCTTCTTCACCTCCTTCAATTTCTCCATATCATCCAAGGGCCAAGAATATCAAAGCGCATAGCTTATCACACGTCCACTCTCCTGACAAGCCCCAGGAGGAAACAGAATCCATTCTGCAACCTATTATCAACCTCAGTCTCAGCTGATAAGACCTTCATCCCTAGCTCTTAATGGCTTACACTAATGTGGCCAGTTCTTCTGTGGGCTCTGGCCACCCAGGGACCAATAGGCCCATCTCATTTCTTCAGGACCTGTTCTATTGACCACAAATAGACAAAGATTTGTCCAGGGATGTCAGGAATGTGCCATGTGCCAAAACCTACCATCTGAAAAAACTGGCACCTACCATCTGAAAAAACTTCTACTTCTACCCCTCCCTACCAACTGGGAGTGGACTTCATCACTGATCTCTCCTCTTCCGATGAATATACTTGTATCCTAGTCACTGTCAGTTGGTTCTCTGAGGCCTGTAAATTGGTCCCTCTCAAGGGCTTACCTACTGCAATGGAGATGGCTGAACTTCTGTTCAGTCACATTTCTGCAACTGTGGGATTTCAGAGGATATTGTATAAGATCGAGGCCTTCAGTTTGTAAATCACATATGAAGGGCCCTCTTCAAACTCCTGGGTATGACCATCAGCCATAGGCAGAAATCCCGGGGGTGTCGGGGGGGACAGGACCCCCCCATCTGAGGGTTGTCCCCCCAAAAATATGATTAAAAACTATGCTGTACATTGTAAATAACAATGTTTTATACTTTTAATAATTGTGTAAGTAGTAAAACAACACAAACGGGGCAAAAATGCGTTTTAAGTAGGGCTGTCAACGTTAACGCGTTAACACATGCGATTAATTTTATAATCCTTAACGCATTAAAATAATTTAACGCAATTAACGCAAAATTACTGAAGCACAATTTCTATTCTAATCCTTTAACCAAATTTTGCTTCTCTGCTTGCGATCAGATCATTTTAAGCTGCTAATCTCCGGGAAAGTTTTCAGTCCAATGATCCAGTAAGCGAATGCATTCATACAATCCGTCCAAAACAGCGCTAATATAAAGGAAACCAGGCTGATTACATCAGAGATTGCAGAGAGAACAGAGACTCGCGTTGCGTTTTCAGTGAATTATTCATTCCAGTGTGTTTCGCTTTAAAACACGAGCTCGGTCATATTCTGTGATCGTCTCTGAAGAGCGCGAGCCCTCACACGTCGCACTGTGAAGTACAGACTGAACGGATTGTCAACACATCCCACCGCTGTATGGCCAGATGAGACACAAATTACGTTTTCTCGACTGGATAACCAGTCTCGCTAGTAAAGTTCTGATGGATGAAGACTGCAATTAAGGTTAAGGCGATTGCGGTGGCGTACAAGAGTCGTACAGTAAGCACGCGTGAGTCCGTTATAATAATGCGTGTATGAGTGCTCTGGACGCACTGATCGCACATTGTATTTATGCACAGGCACAGACATTTCCGTACATTCACGTTGTTTCCACACACATTCACAATAATGTTTTGATTTGTCATGTGTATGTTGCTGTATTTAGTTATTCTGAATGGATCCGTGTACTGTAGTAGATAAATGCAGTCAGCAGGTGGTTGGTTTAGTTTTTTTTTTGGCATCACCATGTGGTCTTGTTCAGTACAAGACCAGACTTGACTTCTCTAAAATGTAAAAAAGCTCTTTGCTGTTGCACTGTACACATACTATAAAATTCAGATTTATTTTCTTTCATATGTGCTTATATTGGCTCATATCATTTGGTTCGTTGGTGTCCTTTTGGAGTTTCTAAGTGTCCTTTTTTGGAAAGACATCTAAATTTATCTTGAAAAAAGCTCGCAGAAAATACACATTTTTGAGAATCACCCTTCAATCTTTTGGTTTACTT
>NW_015547638.1:308669-311285 GCF_001515605.1 Sinocyclocheilus anshuiensis
TTGTTTAATGTATTTAGTAAATATTTTGCAATAAATAGAACAAAAGAACAAACAAAAGAAATCACACCTAAGTTTGGTGAATACTCCGGGAAAGTTTTCAGTCCTATGATCCAGTAAGCGAATGCATTCAAACAATCCGTCCAAAAGCGCTAATATAAAGGAAACCAGGCTGATTACATCAGAGATTGCAGAGAGAACAGAGACTCGCGTTGCGTTTTCAGTGAATTATTCATTCCAGTGTGTTTCGCTTTAAAACACGAGCTCGGTCATATTCTGTGATCGTCTCTGAAGAGCGCGAGCCCTCACACGTCGCACTGTGAAGTACAGACTGAACGGATTGTCAACACATCCCACCGCTGTATGGCCAGATGAGACACAAATTACGTTTTCTCGACTGGATAACCAGTCTCGCTAGTAAAGTTCTGATGGATGAAGACTGCAATTAAGGTTAAGGCGATTGCGGTGGCGTACAAGAGTCGTACAGTAAGCACGCGTGAGTCCGTTATAATAATGCGTGTATGAGTGCTCTGGACGCACTGATCGCACATTGTATTTATGCACAGGCACAGACATTTCCGTACATTCACGTTGTTTCCACACACATTCAAGATAATATTTTGATTTGCTGTGTTTAGTTATACTGAATGGATCCATGTACTGTAGTAGATATATGCTGTCAGCAGGCGGTTGGTTTAGGGTTTTTTTCGTACATTCACGTTGTTTCCACACACATTCACAATAATGTTTTGATTTGTCATGTGTATGTTGCTGTATTTAGTTATTCTGAATGGATCCGTGTACTGTAGTAGATAAATGCAGTCAGCAGGTGGTTGGTTTAGTTTTTTTTTTGGCATCACCATGTGGTCTTGTTCAGTACAAGACCAGACTTGACTTCTCTAAAATGTAAAAAAGCTCTTTGCTGTTGCACTATACACATACTATAAAATTCAGATTTATTTTCTTTCATATGTGCTTATATTGGCTCATATCATTTGGTTCGTTGGTGTCCTTTTGGAGTTTCTAAGTGTCCTTTTTTGGAAAGACATCTAAATTTATCATGAAAAAACTTGCAGAAAATACAGATTTTTAAGAATCACCCTTCAATCTTCTGGTTTACTTTGCTGGATATAGCAAATTATGACAAAATAAACATTTGAAACAAGATAAATGGTCTATGCTTAATTTCATGAAGTGTGCAATTATTTGCGATTAATCACAGAAAAAGGGTGTGATCAATTAGATTAAACATTTTAATCGACTGACAGCCCTAGTTTTAAGTTTAGAAACATTTTGAGTCTCCCCCTCCCTTGCCTCACAGTGCTTTGGTTCAAATGCCTGCTTTCCTCTTTTACATCACCTACACACACACGAGTCCGGTGAGAGAGAACAAAGCCAATAGTTGTGGAACTCCAGTAAGTAAGGCTGTCAAGGCTATTTTATTCACTTAAACATCGGATGAAGTGATTATTTTCTCTTTAATACAGATGATGTCAATGTATTTTTCGACGAGTCCGCTATGTTGGCAATAATAACGTTACCTGCTTGAGGGAAAGGGTTGCCAGGTTTTCATAAAAAAAACCTGCCCAATTGCTACTCAAAACTAGCCCAAAACTAGCCCAAACTATCCGTGTTTCAAAGGGGGTCCCCCGGTAAAAATCACATTCCGGGGGCTAAAATACACATTATTGGGGTCGCTTCAACCTTCAGACATGAAAAACAACCCACGGCAACAGTGATAAAGTAGCCCAATTCAACAGGAAAACCATGGACTTGGCAACACTGTGACAGATAGTAATGTCTACAACGGACACGAGCGCTGTCACGGCATGACCACAACAGCTTTAAGTTGTCTAATTGGGCACGGTCTCCCTGCTGCACTAATAGTAGTAAGCCATTCCTCTGTGTATACATATCCTTACAAGTACAATTTTAGCTGTATTATTTGTGTCCCCTTCAAAAATTGCTCTTGAGAAATTTTATGTTTATTTACCATCATAATGATGCCACGGCTATAGAAACCATAAATATTACACAGTAATGCAGTATAACAGGGCACTACATAACAGACAGGTATCTTATGTAGCGAGAATGAATGCCATTACTAAAGAAAGAAACCCAATTAACAATTGCGCAACACATCATCTGTAGCTGAAGCATTAACCTAACAAAATGACACAAATACAGTCCATCCGATGTTCTTACAGACATTTATTCACCCAAACGCATTTATACCTTACAGATAGCATTGGTATAAAACAAATAAGGTGATTACATGTGTTTTAAAGTTGACCTAACAATTTAATGTTCTCTTACTGCTTTATTTCGTCTTCACGAGTCTCCCCGCCGGTCTGCCAGCGCACTGCGGGAGGAAAATACTGGTTAGCACAGCTTTACTAGGAAAGTGAGCAAGTAACATTAAAATAATTCATACAAGACGATGAAGAAAAGTGTATACATGTGTTTTAACGTACCTCTGTGACTCTCATCTCCTCGCTGGTCTGCCTCTGCCAGCGGCGCTGCGGCCGGAGGAAAAGACCGGTTAATACAGCTCCACTCGGGAAACTGATACTCTTACGGAAACTTAAACCTGGCTTTATATCGCGCAAATAACATCAG
>NW_015547638.1:311295-311833 GCF_001515605.1 Sinocyclocheilus anshuiensis
TTAACAATGATCACATACTTCAAGATAAGGAGGCAGAAAATGTATATATTTATATCAGTTCATATAGTTAATATCACATGAAGAGTGCCGTTTTTTCTTAAAAAATCAGCATGGTTACAAATGTGATATTGATTTTATACAACAGTTCAATAAAGAATAAGATACTATCAAGAGATTTACATTTTAGACAGCATATTGGCTGTTTTTGCGCTATTTCGCCAACAAAAAAACATTCCAAACATTCTTTTCATTTTTTAAAGAAATTTCAAATATCAGTATTCAACATTTCATGTTTAACATATCAAAACATTACTTATGCATTTGTAACTGCAGGCTAAAGCATTCCATGTCCCTCTAAGCTGCATTAACATGTGTAAATACATCTAAATGCCACTTCATATGCACCTTCTGAAAAGATTAATTTTATTGATACTGATTTAATTTGTTTAGTAACAGCCTAATTGTATTATTATTATAATTGACTGATTAAATGTAAGAATTTGACTCAAAAGATGATGTACACTTTTAGAAAAAAATG
>NW_015547638.1:311910-327212 GCF_001515605.1 Sinocyclocheilus anshuiensis
ATGAATGGCCGGTAACTTAAAAATTTAGTAGCCAAATTGGCTGGTGAGTGAAAAAGTTAATTTCAATCCCTGCTCACCTGATATGTTGTCTTCATTCAACCCTGCTGTAAATAATCACTGCTTTGAGTTCAAACTTACTGTCTTGTCTGAGTTCTCTGTATCCAAATGAAAGGAAAATGTATCTACAATTATATTTAGATTTCTATACTCAATAATCTATACTCAAGAACGTCTCTAGGTTACGTATGTAACCATGGTTCCCCGAGGGAACGAGACGCTGCGTCGAGATTCGCTTTGGGAACAATCAGCTCCTCGAAAGCTGACCGTGCATGCTCCGCTCCTAAACAAACAACACACAGATTGTGTGTATCCCCCGCTGCCAGATAGTGTGGGCAGGGAGGCACACAACGTCTGTAATGCCGTTTGCTCGCCATAGATATTAATTTAGACTTTGACATATTCTTTTGAATGCTTGTGGACTGACAGACAACAGTAAATAGACTGGCACATACACAGAGCGCTACTGAAGAGCAGAAGCTAACTTGTGCTCTGCCGGATGCGCTTTTATACTTCCTGGCGCTCACGTCACCCCGCTCGTGACGTCTCGCTGCTCCATTGGATTGATTTTACACGTGCTTCAGAACGCGGTCACGCAGGGGCGTTCCCAAAGCGACTCTCGATGCAGCTCGAGTTCCTGAAGGGGAGCTATACTCAAGATTTATAGAGACATTTATATACAATATAAATATCAAATATGCAATCTCAAAAGTATTGCCAGACACTACTGAAATAACATTTTAATAACTTATTTTCCACTTTCTTGTAACTTACTGAATATACAGACATGCCCAAGGATACAAATGACTTCATTTACTATCAATTTCTCTCTCGCGCTGCTGGAGGCTCCTGGTGAAATGACATTTTGATTATTTCCATAGCTGGATAAATAAAGTGCTGAATAAATGTTTCCCTTTTTCATTAGGCTTCTGTACAGAATATGGTCTGTTTCATCTCTTTGTTTTAAAGATTATATTTTCACTATAGTATTTTTATATTGGGTTTAGCATAATTTTCTCATGATCATTACATCAGAGACCTTACAAGGAACATATTACCTTCTGATTCATAAACTTTTATCAACATGTGATGATATGCAGAACAAATCACAAGCCCAGCAGTCTCTTACTGCAGCTATAATTTAGCTATAATGTGTAATGTATTTTCTCCTACAACCTGAAGTGCCTGAAAATAAATAATTGTTAAGACTAGGAAATAATCAGATACAAAATTAGACGACAATAAAAAATAGCAATCTTTATTTTTTCCAAATCTACAATAATAAGATAATTTACCTTCTGATTCATAAACTTATCAACATGTGATGATATGCAGAACAAATCACAAGCCCAGCAGTCTCTTAATGCAGCTATAATTTAGCTATAATGTGTAATGTATTTTCTCCTACAACCCGAAGTGCCTGAAAATAAATAATTGTTAAGACTAGGAAATAATCAGATACAAAATTAGACGACAATAAAAAATAGCAATCTTTATTTTTTCCAAATCTACAATAATAAGATAATTCTTACCTTATACTACAACAAAATACAATGGGTGTACAATATTCATAAAATAATCTGTTTTAATCATATTTCTGGCCATTCGGGACATG
Source organism: Sinocyclocheilus anshuiensis (assembly GCF_001515605.1). NCBI lineage: Eukaryota > Metazoa > Chordata > Actinopteri > Cypriniformes > Cyprinidae > Sinocyclocheilus > Sinocyclocheilus anshuiensis. Next base: position 313,583 of record NW_015547638.1, read on the forward strand.
ACATTGCTCAATATTGGTTGAATGGAACATTATAAGTCTTTGAGATTAGGATGTGGTTTCCCTTTATTATGGCTGCAAAATAAAATGATTGACACCAAGAATTTTCTGACAGCCAGGACTGAGACAACCATGTCATTTTTTTCAATTGTTATGTAAATCATTAGGCAGCACTGGGTGGGATTGTGGAACCTGAGACTAGAATCAAAACTGTCCCCATTTTTAATCAGTATGCATAATCTTTTGGTAAAAAACAACAACTGTACATAAGAAAAATAAGTGACAGGTCATCTGCAAATAGGCTAAGATATAAATGGCATCCACATGGTCAGAACTATTCCTTTAAATAGACAAATGGTTAGTATATGTCTCATATATTAAAAATGGCTAGCATATATCAACTTCTCCCATATTGTTCAAATATTAGCCCAGAAAATATTTGTACAATTTTGGACACTTTAGTCACACATAAAAATGTATGAACTGTCAAATCCAAAACATTTAACTAAATTGCAATGGCAAAACTTCACATTTCTTACCTATTTCTGTAATTACTTTTAAATAACAGATCTCAAGGTCAGATTTAGTGAATGTATAAAATCTGCTCCCCTCTTGTTCACATGTATATTAGTTCATCACAATAACATGCTCCATTAACATTTTATAAGTGTTCTAACACTTTATTCGAGGAAAGAAAAACCTTTATAAATTAGCGTGCTTGAGATGCCATGTGTTTTGATATTTTGCTACTGGATATAATGCAAAGACATCCATGCATTTTTAAGTGTGGCTTAAGTGTCCAAAAACATTTGCGGGAGTCAACTGCATAATTTTCCACTGACAACATGAAATACATCTATCAACAAATCATGGTCACATGTATATTATAGAATATAGATAGAGAACAGAATGGCTCAGGACTTGCTTTAGTAAATACTGACAGTTGCAAAAAAAAAAAAAAAGAGGAAAAAAAAAAAGGTTAAGTACAGGTGCTTTGGGTCACCGTGGTGCTATTCTGGAAATCTAAACATTTGACCTACAAAGGCCACACTATAACATTTGGGTAACATGATGCTGCATATAAATACATAACACTTTACAAATAAAAAACAAAAAGAACAATTAATGTCAAGGCCTTTACAATTAAAAAGCACAACAATAATTATTATGACAAAATAAATGAACAATGCTTGAAAAAAAGAAAACATGGCATGGCAACAAGTACATGAGAATTTTACAGATTGGTAAAGATACCACACAGGGCAAAGTCACTACAAAACGGGGGACACTAAAACTGCACTATGGTTATACTCAACTAAAATGTTACTCTTACAACGCTTTAATCAACATCAAAACTCTTGCCTAAAAGTGTGTGACTACACAGTCAGAAGTCCTGTAATATACTATGGATCCTTTTCCACTTGTCTTTGTTTCATTATATTTTTAAATAGTGAAAAACATGATTTATTTGGATTTTTATGCTTTAGAGCCCTTCATTTTAATACCCAATAGCCATAAAGTAGGATTTTATTCAAGTTGCAATTTAACCACTTATTTGTAATGATTAAGTGAGAGAGCTTTAAGCATGTTAAGTATGTTGAACTTCTGACAGATGTCATTTTGCAGAGCTAGTAACACATCTTTAATGAAACTCTCATTACAGAACATCACATTTTGCTACACGCTTAAAGTTTCATTATCCACAGATCGGAAATATTTTTTTGGTGTTAAAAAACAATAGTCAACAGACACAGCCAGTCAGAATAAACCGAGGAAGAGACTATTGAAAATTGAGGGATTGAAAAAAAAGAAGAGAGATGGACGGACTGATTGATGGATGGGTGGATGGTCAGACAGACATCTACATCTCATGGGAGAGGACTTCATGCTCAGGTACACTATTAGCGTGGATTGCTGTCTGCCCGTTTGGTTGCGTGTTATTCTCATTGAGTCTGCGTACGCGGTACATCTCGTAATGGATGCTGCTTGTGATATCTTTGATGTTCTGCATATGAGTTCTAGAAAACATATAGATCGAGAACACTTATATTAAAATGTATTTATTAACAAGTGAACTGTCGTTTTTTTTATACAAACACTCTATATAAAATGTAAATGTTGAATCATTGAATACCTGATGAGCAGGTCCCGCAAGTAGGCAAACTCGCAGTGTGCGGTGTTCTCAACTGCGAAAATAATAAAAAAAGATAATGATGTGGTTTTAGAGAGTAGTTTTGTCATTAAAAAAATTATTGTATAAACAGTCTGTCACCGGCTGTTTCTATATTTGCTATTGTGCTTGAAGTGTAGTAGCATCTTATTGCCACTAGATGGCAGTACTGTATCAGACAACACAGAGTATTTGAGCCGCAAAATGCTTCTTAAAGTAACATAACATTTAAAATAGGCCACTGTGAGAGTGAGCAATTGCATTGATAAAAGGAAATGAAATCTAATTTGAACTTGTTCCATTTGAGTGTGGTAAATTATCACAGCCAAATGAATCAAACTATTTTTTTTTTTTTTTTATTGATTAGTGGAAGTTAAACTAACATGTAAGGGGGAAAATGAGTACTTCTATTGTTAATCTGTCAACACTCTTCACAGATTAATGCTATTAGATTGGTTCTACCTATAACCAATGTGGAAGTTAAACTAACATGTAAGGGTGAAAATGAGTACTTCTATTGTTAATCTGTCAACACTCTTCACAGATTAATGCTATTAGATTGGTTCTACCTATAACCAATAAACTTCTACCACCCTCCTGTCCATGCAAGGTTGAGTTTTCTTATTAGTTTTGGCCACAGACTTTCTATGAGGAGGAGTAGTTTGCATGGTACATTGATTTAGTCCTTATGCTATCTATTCCTGTTGGGTGAATCAGGAATAGGAATTTGATTTGCTCTTGGCAACAAGAATAGAAACCAGGTCCCATACTGTAGACACAAACACCAGATAGATATGTGAATTTGTGTATTAGGGCTTTACGTTTAGCAATTACCTTAATTATACAGCAATTACATTTAATATATTTTGCAATTAAATTTAGTTCCATCCTGTTCCTCTCACATCATGCCTCAAGACAAACAAATGTCAAGGTTGAATCTGCTATAAAATAAAGTTTTCAAAATTTGAAAATAATTTATATTTCCTAAAGTGCATTAATTACATATTTAATTTTCTAATGCTCTAAAATAATTTTATCAAATTTTAAATATCAAAGAACAGAATTAAATACTTGTTTCTATTTTGTGTACAACATGAAAAACATAATGGCATTAAACAGTTAAACGCTCCATAATGTACTGTAGAGTAGAGACCTGCACCCAACGCAACAGGGTGCGGCGCGGGACAACTCTTGATGGGCGAGTGCGGGTGCGGGCGGGAAGAGACTCGTGTGTGTGCGGGATGCGGGAGAATAAAATGATTCGCGGGACTCCCGCAAAATAGAAATGATCTAAACATAAAATGTCTAAAACATATAAATTGTTATTTATCTGTTGCACAAAAGCAAAAAGAACAACTAATATTAACATTAAAATGATTAACGTGCAAGCTAGGCATAGTTTCTATTTATAACACGTGTTTAAAAGTTTGCGCAATGTAGCCAATCACAGACTCAGCTGTTGATTTCTGGAACGCAATGGCCAATCAGAGGTGATTAAGTTAGAATCTACTCACCGCAGTGCTGAAATTGCGTGCTCACGAATCCTCTCATTTTAACACACGAAGTGTAGACACTATGAAAGATTCATTGTGCATATATTTATTGTGTTATAACAGAGCATTATGGGATCGCGATTAACTGAGATGTCAGCTTTTAGTAATAAAGGAAGCGCGCTGCTCGCATTCTGCCATGCCAAACCATGCACGCAGCAGCCCATGCTTGCTTTTCTGTTAAAAATAACAGTGGTCTGTGATTGTGAATGGTGATGCTTAGCCTAAATAACAAATATTTTATCGGGAGCGTTTATGCTGGGATGTTGTGGAGCTTAGGAGATGTTACAGAACCATTTCATGTAAATTTCTTCGATGTACTGAAAAAAATCTATATCTATTACTTTTATGCGGGCGGGAGCTGGACAAAACATGAATGTCGCGGGCGGGAGCAGGGACCAGATAAGATATATTTCTGCGGGAGCGGGACTGAAAAATCCGTCCCGTGCAGGTCTCTACCCTTACCAAAAGGTAGCATACTTCAAGTTTATTTTAGTAAGTATACTTAAGTAAAGTTCAAGTATAGAGTCCATCACAGTTATGTGATGTTGCTCTTTTAAAAGTTTAGTTTGGCTGTTTAAATCTTGAAAATCTGTTTAAATACAGTAAAACAATCAAAGCAATGTAGGATGATGTGGACACAAGTACATACAATTCCTTACACACAACCAAATGTTTTTAAATGAAGAAAAAAAGCACAGGACTCCAATCCAACAACAAAGCTCACTGCCAGAGACGATTTGCAGATGTGATTTTGGGCAAGAAAAAGTCAAATTGAAGGAAAGTGTTGTGAGAGAAGCTGAATGTTTGTGTGTGCACTACCTTCTACTGTCCCCCATCTTGTTTTCCTGCCCAGAAGTCTTTTTCCGTTGACCTGATATTCTTGATCACTTCCCACCACAGCAAATGGGATCATCTCCTAAAACAGAGATCACACGAAAACATTCAATATACAAAAGCAACACTTGGAATTACAATATACAGTAAGGCAGAAAAAGAAGACATAAAAGCCCACTTCATGTACATGAACAATCTCTTTTTAACAAATACCACAGTATCAGTGATTGAGTTATAGAGATAAAAAGTGACAAGTGGACATACCCTGATCTTCTCATTAACAATTCTGTCCTCTGCATCCTCATCAAACTCTTTTTGAGGATAGACATCAATTTCATTGGCTCGCAAGTCCGCTCTTATCTGCACAAACACACACACCAGAACGAATCCATGAAACAGTGTTTAGTTCCTGGTTCATCTTTGGAGAATATGTGCACACTGCATAGAGTGTGCATAGAGTGTGCATCCACAGAACATTAGGTCGTTTAAAAAAAAAATAATGTTCTTACTAAACTTCATGACTGACTTTCTTTTATCAAACACAGAATAAATATTAAAGAATGTACTGGTTGCCCTTTTCCATGCAATTAATGGAGACTGGAGCTTTCAAGCTTAAAAACGATGGAAAAGCATCATAAAAATTGTTCATTCAACTCTATATATTTCAAATCATCAGAAGCTATACAGTAACTTTGTGTTATGTACAGACGAAAATGTCACAGTGAGTTTGATAATGAATTAGTCCTATTTGTAAATGAACCATTTAGACTTTTTCCATAAATGAATGTGAGTGGCAGTTTGTTTTTTAGTCATTTTGTCAGTCATAAGTTTGGAACTAGAAGCATGACAGAATTTATTTCATTTTTGGGTAAACTTTTCCTTTAATGACATATTCTGCACTGTAAGGGTCACCGTGCTTTTCAGATGTCAGATTGAATAATCGTAATCCGACTTCAGACCTCTGGCAGTGAAGATTTAAACTGGCCATTGGGAGCATAATGAAAAGAATACAGTGAGAGAGCTTTTAGCCAGCGGGATGCTTTAATGAATGACGACGAATCAAAACTACACCCTTCACTGAATCCACTCTGAGTCGGTGTTTGTTTTCATTCTCTGCTTCCATGTGGGTGATGTCATTAAACATTAAAGCAAATAAACCAGACAAATTCAGCAACTCCACATCAATGTTCACGAGGTTGAAAATAGTGTCACCCTACTCTCCTGTCATGTCAAAGACCTTGTGGGGTGGAGGAAAAGGATCTAAGGATTGTGCGCTGACCACACAGCCAAACATAACAGTTATGTACAAGCCCGAAAGGCTTCTAGAGCCTGGGGTTTGTTCTGTTTGGCAGGTAAAGCAAATGTTAGGAGGAAACAGTAGCTTGGACACCCACTGAGTTTCCTCTGGCAGCTTTTAGACACGTAAAATCAATAGATGTTTTGCAAGGTGAAGTATGAGAAGGATAAAGTTGCCTTCACCCACAACAAGAGCACGATGCAAACATGTTCATTGAATAAAAACATGAAGTAATAATACAAATAATACATGCAGCTGAATCTCTTCAGTCACTCTTTAATTACTTATATGAAAATGAACATAAAAAGAGCTTGATACGTGCAGTCTTTATGATCTCTTCTTACTGCTGGACAGCCGGCTATTGCTGTACATTAAAGGGATAAGACATCGATTCACATGTATGTGCTGCTTTTTTATGGCAAACCTCCATGTACCAACTCTAGCTGCCCACTGCTGGATCTATCCTGTGAACTGCCTCCAGCCTGTGAAGTACTGCCAAGTTACAACTTAAGTTGAGGTCAAATAAAACACAAAGTGCCTCACCGGCCCGTGAACCCAAAAAAGATTCAACATAAAATTACTCAACCAGATAAAAGACTTTCCCTGCATAATTAAGAATGTCCAAGCAGGATTAAAGATATTTCCCATATTGATTCTACAAATTATGGGCGGTTATAGAAATTACTTTCAAATGTAATGAAGCACAGCTCACACAGAAGTCACTTTCAAGCCAAGCAGTTTTCTGTTGGTCAACACAGCGAATCCGCATGACCAATAAGGTTGGGCGATGTCTACAGTGAAACATTGTGATGGACGATGACATCGGGGGGCGGGGTTAGGGGGTGTGCCCGAAGCGTGAATCCGTTTGCAGAAAGGCACGGAAAACAAATAACGCGTTATACAGCGTCACTAAAGGTACATGGTTAGCCGCTTGCTAGCGGTAGACTGTTACATTACAGTACATGAAAGTTCACTTACCACATACACAGAGTAAGGAGAGATGACTGATAGGACAATGGCGAATGATTTGCAGATACTGAGCACCACTGACAAATATCTAATCTTGTAAAATGTGCGGTAGGTGTAGCATAGTGTAGCATCGTGTGATCGCGAATCTCGAAATTGAAAGTGAAAGTAAAATGAGAGCACGCATTCGATAGCGGTTTCAATGCCCTGCATATTAGTAGCGGCTCCCTGATGCCCGCAATTTATATACAGTAATTACCCAACGATATAATTGCAAGAGAAAGTATTGAAATCTTTTTTTTATCCTCCCATCTCGTAGGCTATTTATTCCATTTAGGGGTTCCGTAGTACACTTAATTTCCTTTCCGAACACGGAATTGGGATGCGGCGGATTGTGGGGGGTATGGGGGGGGAGATCACGATGCCGGTTCAACATCGTGATGACTGTCAGCCATAGACCCAACCCTAATGACCAACTTCTGTTTCAACTTCAGTTTAGTCTGCTACTGTTACAGAAGTTTAAGAAATGCCATGAGAAATGCCCATAAAGAAACAGTTTTGCACCAATTCACACCATCAGGAAGGCGATTCCCACAGATATTTACACAAAGAGATTTCCACAGACATTGTGTGATGGCAGTTTGTATTGAGGTTAAATACTTGAAAAAATAAATCATTGTTCAACTGGTGTAGCCTCTGGATGAGTGAGGCAAACTATCTTCAAATTAATGGCAAACATGCCAGATGCTCTCAAATAAATTATTTTTGTCGTTCTATTATGACCTTAGGTGACTGATACAGACAAGATGAAAAATAATTTTACAAGGTGAAGAATCAAAAGATCTAATAAAAACTCTCATCATATGGTTGGAAGAGATTCATTATCTACAAGCTGAGAGATTAATTGCTTACAGTACCTTCTGTTTGAAGAAATCTCTCTCCTCCAGGGTGAGTGTGTCTGCCTTGGCGATAACAGGAACGATGTTCACCACTTTACTTAGGTGTCTCATAAACTCAATGTCAATTGGCCGCAGACTAAAACAGAGAAGACAGCAATGCAGTGAGACCCAAAATGGATTAATTAAAAACCAAGTAAAGTGTTAAATAGAATGGTCTCTATTCAATAACATTTAAAACAACACAGTGTAGCAGTTGCTTCAAACTTAAGCATCACATTCTAATATTGTAGGTGCAGCACAAATAATCAAGGCATCGAATGATTGACCAATATGGAGAATTTATTACAGAAGGTAAAAGGGTTACAAAAATGGAACAAATATACATGTCATTATTTATTCACCCTAATATAATTCTTATTTTTATATCTTATAGCAGAAAGTATAAAAAAGGAAAAAAAATAAAAATAAATACATAAATTTTGTGGTCTGTAGCAGAACAAAAATCATAGTTTGGAACAACATGGGGTAAGAAAATATAACTAAATGCACTGTACATTTTTGGGTGAACTATGCCCTTAAGGATATGTTGAACTTTCTTCAGTGCTTGTGACTTTGCATTACTTATACTAGAAAACACAACCAGCCAGCATGTGTATTTAAGTCTGCTTTGTGGAGTGTTTATTTGGAGTGTGTACTGCATCCACAACCACAAGGCACAAACAAGTAGCACTGACATCTTTAATGGCCAGATATCCGGGTCACTCAGCTCACATAACACACTGCATTTGGCCTTTTTTAACAAACTAGAATGAACATGCACAGAGCCTCTTAGTCCCCAGGACAAAAAGATGTCACAATCTGGGCTTACAAAACTATCACATGGTGAGGACTGCAAAGCTACAGGGCTTTAAATATTTCGCTGAGTGCTATAACACGCAAAATATACACGTGCATAAACAAAAAGCCCTGTGAGGAATTACGTGCATCGATGATTACATGCCTATTTGAATATATAACCATTATATAACCACACAGTGACAAAATATAGTGCATTAGTAAATCCACAAAACTGTAACACATTTGTGGTTTTGTATATGCTTAAGCACATACATACAGAAATGTGTCTAGGGTGCAATATTTGAATTAGAAGCTGTATCTATGTGGCATACAGAAGTGAATAAACTCAAATCCTTGAGTTTAAATTGAGATAGTAAACAATGTATTTACAAAACTGTACATTGTTTTACATATAATATATTACTTGTACAGTGGGGAAAATATTTATTTGTTCCCCTGCTGATTTTGTAAGTTTGCCCACTTACAAAGAAATGAAGGGTCTGTAATATATAATGTTTTTGTATTATATATGAAGACTTCAGATGAAAAAAACCTCTAAGTTCATCTGATTTTTTTCTTTCTTTCAAATAAGCATTTTTTATCAGGCTCCTATGTGTTGGTTCAGTAATTTAACTTTAGTAACTTTACTTAAATTTAAGGTTATTAGTCCGTTAATGAATGCCTTATTTTCAAAAATTCCCAATGTTATTTTCATAGGAGCCTCATAAAAAATATTCATTTAAAAAAAAAATCTCAGAGGGACTTAGAGGTTTTTGCCTCTTAGGTCTTCATGTGATAAATTTATTTGATAACTTATAAAGTTATAAAGATTTTATAAGATTTTATTTTTCCATTTTATTTTAATTTTAATCAAAGATTTTATTTTTCAGTTTTAATTATCATTAAAGAACATGCTATGAAACACACTGCATATGGGCTATTTACAGAAACATTTGATGGTATTAATTACAAATCTTTGGTAGGTCAGAACAAAGGTAATTTTTTTTTTATTATTACATTTAATAAATTAACTTAATAGATTAATAGATCATTGTGAACACAGTATTTCCCATAAGAAAGTCATCTGTTTAACCATTTTGTTTAACCAACAAAATGAGCTGAAGTAAAATCATCTTCCTGACATTCTAATTCATATTTAATGCCCAATGGGTTGTAGACAGTACCCTATTTCACTTAGGGTGGTCATTTTCCTTGTGTAATTTACTTCAGTTTATTTACTCGTGTGTATTTGAAAGGAAACTTAATACATCATCAGATGCACATAACTTGCACAAGCCCTGGCATGGGAAAAGCCAATTTGATATTTTAATCACCTACCCCCATCTGTGGGTCTCAACTTTCTTTCATAGAGGAAGGAGTCACCATTTGTGGTGGACACTTCTTGTTTTACTTCCTGTTTCCCACAAAACTACATGGAGATGGCTAGCCACCAGAGTGCGACATCCACTAATGAGATTATAAAAGTTTCCACAAGGTCTCAAAGGGTCTGTGTGAAATGTTCAAGAATGTACCTTATGGCAAATTTGCAGCCAGTGCTGACATCTGAATCTGGGCTTTGATCAACAACTAAAGGGTTTATAATTCGTTTCTACTTTTCTGAAAACATGATGATTTAAAAGTAAAGAGCCAAATGCTGACAGTGGTATTGTGGTCTTGAAACTTAAATAAAAACATCTAATTTTACATGCTAGACCATCCCACTGCTGATATATTCAGACTGCATTTTTCAAAGCATAGAACTTCCTCACTGTGGAATTATGGCACAGCAACCAACTGAAAAAAAAATGCACAGCTATATGTACATTAACATTCTGCAAATGAAATATGAAATATGACAGCTATGTCCATGAACACTGACTGGCTGATGGCACCACATGAACAAACAATTTAAAGTTTTGTGTTTGGCTAAAACCCTTCCGCTACCATCACCAGTGGGCCCAATGCCCCTTTGGCTCCACCCATATTTCCCACTATGCATTTCCCCTATACTCTTGAGGTGAATGGGGCTGTTTCCAAGACAAAATTTCAAACACAGGAACTACAGTCTGTGTGTACTCATGTTATGTGACATGTGGCAAGACAAGCAGCTGTTCAGATATCTTACAAGCATGCAGCAGCTGTGAGACAGTGTCTAATAACAGTGTGCACACACACAAACACACACTTGTGGAAGGAAATACCCTCTTTAAAAAACGTAACCCTGCCCCCCCAAACTTCCTCTCCCCTGTGCAGACAGTACACACATACACATATATACCTAGAAAATGAGAACGGAAACGAACCCACTCACAGGACCACATGTAATTTCCCCCTGGCCCCATCACACTCACACACAAACACTGGTTTGCATGACTCCCATTTATGCAAGTGAGTTAGAAAACTATAGCAGACAAATAGAGAGGGATAAAGGATATATATGACCCTATTTACACCTGATATTAAGATGATTTTTTTGTTACAAGAGGTGCGTTTATGCTTGGTAGTAATGTGTCTCATGTGACCACTTCTGATCGGTTTGTGAGGAAAGGGTCTCCAATTTCATTACTAACTACATCAGTTTTGTTTTGTTTATTTATTACATTTTTTTCTTAAAAATGTGTGCACCATTTTTCCTAAACACACTTCTTTTATCTGCAAACATGTTTGCCAAGCAGAATTTACAAGTATTTTGCTCAAGTTCCTGTATTTACTAAATCTTCCAAATGCAAAAAAAAAAAAAAAAAAAACCTTAACAAAACCGCACATTAGTGCAAAACTTGCATTGGTGGATTGACAGAGTAGGTGGCTAATTGCTGTTTACCAGGATGCATTAAGATGGATTAGTATGTTATACTAATAATGTGGTCCAATATAGTTTCCAAGATGGTGGTCCAAAACGTTTTGTACCACTTTTACTTGTATTGGATCATCCAAAGCAGATAATAATAAAAAAGTGTAAATAGGGCCTACACTGTAGGCTAAAAAAACTTTAGGTTCAGGACTTTTTGACGACTTTTCTTAAAACATAATATAGTAAATTGTATAAATGATGGTTTATTTGAGGATCCAAGTTTAATGAGCTTGCATTTTACGTTAATCTGAGCATTAATATTACATAATAGTGACCAATGTTCCCTCTAAGCTGAAGAAATAATGTGCCGCGCACACGCAAAAATGAGTTGGGAAAGCCATTTGATTGTATTCTAATAAAAACGAAAGAATTGCAATGATCGGGTAAACCACTATAAAGTTGATGTCGCTATAGAGTTAGAACCGGTGAATGCGGTTTACAGGTTTCATAGAAAGAGAATGATGTACGCCAAATGAGTTGCTGTAGAACCCGAATACTTCAGTGGTTGCGGACGAAATAGCTCAAATCGAGAGCAAACGCAAACGCAATGATGTGAAATAAAACGTCCTCGTGTAGAAGAGTGGCTTGATTAAGTGCTGGAAATAGCGGATGATGGGCACAGAACGGTAACAAAACTCAGAGACATTTACAGTCACACACAGGTGTATTGTGCAAACTACTTCACAGGGATGTTTAGATAGCTATAGAAGAATTCACGTTCACGTTTTTTTTTCCTTTGAAAATATTTAACTTGCAGATCTCAGTTTAAATGCTTCGGTTTGTTTTCTATTCTCTTCTATGAGTTTAAATGCTTCAGTTTGTTTTGATATTATATTATATTATGTTATGCCTATATTATAAACGGTTCCCACGCTTCTTGAAAGTACTTGAATTTCAGATATATGGATTCAAGGTCTGGAAAGTAGCTACTTGAAAACAAATATAGGTCCGTGAAAGTGCTTGAATTAAATTTGAAATACATTTTGTTTATGGCGCTATTTAAAAAAATTGTGCTATATGTTCTGTCAAAGACCGAACAAGCGGCACTAATGATTGGGGGTGGAGATGGGGGAGCGCGAAAAAAAAACGTGAGTGTCGACGCGCAGCCTAGAGCCCTGAGCGGGACAGTTTTCTTAAGCCCGCTCCCCCTAAATTTCTGAGCATTACCGCCCACTCCCGCAACGTGTGTGTCACGCTCCCGCAAACATTCTTATTGTCTTATTGTATATATTGCATCAACGAAAATAGTTCCAAATATAGTAACAGCTGAGCCGCTGCGCATCTCTAAAAGCAAACACAGTCGAGTTTCATTCATGAATGAAAGTGCGTTTTTGAACGAATCTAGTGAGTCGCGGCGCGATGCAACGCAATGCGTAAAAAGACAGTATAAGTCATTATAATCAGTAAATATGTCCCCACTGGATGCTACAAATACCTCATTTGTCATGGGTTTTATTGGTTTTGTCTCGTCGCGCCGGGACACGGCATGCCATCACACGCTTGAGGTATTCGGCCAATCACAACGCACTGGATAGCTGGCCAATCAGAGCACATCTCGCTTTTCAGAACGATGAGCTTTGTAAAAATCGATTATCATATCAACAAGGCCCTGCTATCTAAGCAAACATAATGTAACAATAACAAAAACCTATGTTTGGTATTTGTTTGAGTTTAAATGTAATGTGTTTGTGTGTGTGTGTGTGTGTGTGTGTGTGTGTCTCACCAGTGTCCAGTAGGAGGAATAAAATATATGCAGCAGTGGACTCGTGAGTCTGGAATCCTCTTCTTCCTTTCGATGTTGATCTCTTCCTGTAAATACTGTTCGTACTGTGCATTAATGAACTTCATGATGGGCTGCCAGCTACAAACAGATCAGACAGATGGGGAGACACCAGGAAACACATGAGATCTAACAAGACTAGAGGTCGACCGATAGTGGATTTTGCCAATACCGATAGCTAGGATGGACCACACTGGCCGATACCGATTAATTAACCGATTTTTTTTTTTAATGGATATTGAACAAAAACTAAAATAGTGCTTTATTAAAAAAACAGTACTGAACCATACTACTAATCAAAATAAAAGCGCAGAGCTGAGTCTAGGGGAACTCACCGGTATCACACACACTCCGGCCGCATCGCGTTCAACTCGAGCAGCGGTCTAAAACAGTTTATTTAATCACCAAACGGACACAAGTTTACTTCAAGAATGAACAATGAGGCA
>NW_015547638.1:327501-328569 GCF_001515605.1 Sinocyclocheilus anshuiensis
TTTATTAGAGCCACAGAAAGACAAACGTTTCGCTGAAAATGCACAATACACAATTCATTATGTACATCAACAAAGATTCGGGACAAATGTAATTGAATGGAAAACTGTGAATCGCACTCTGTGGCGCGGCAGGATTTCCTGTCGGCTGCATTTACATCCGCGTCTGAAGTTTCCCCCTCTGTTCAGCGTGCAGTGTCATGTGTCTAAACAAATAGCATGTGCTGTCAGTGATTTCAACCACTAGAGTCCGCTCTCGCACTGTATAACGACAGTAGACCCTTCTCAGCCGCTCCAGCAACGGACGCAATCCGGAAAACTATCGGCATGGATTTTTGCCGATAACCGATAGTTACAGCAATCAACTATCGGTGCCGATTAATCGGCAAAACCGATACATCGGTCGACCTCTAAACAAGACCACCAAGTAATCAAAGAATTAGTTAAATAACAATTAATAAAGTTGACACTGACCAGTTCTCATTGTTTATCTGGTCTCCGAAACCTGGAGTGTCAATGACAGTCAGCTTCATTCTCACTCCTTTCTCCTCGATATCTGTATAAAAGATGAGTTTGAATATACAAAGTGGATAACTAAATTTATGAGACAGTCAGAAGTGTTAAAATACGACTTATCCTTAAATGGATAAGCAGGTGTTGGCTTCAGTTTTAGTTCAGAAGGCCTTTGTACCATGACTGATGGACTTGATCTCAATTGTCTTGGGAATTCGGTCTTCCTCTGTTGTCATCAAAGATCTGCGACTCACTTTAGATTTAAAAAGTGTGTTCATCAATGTGGATTTACCCAGCCCATTCTGACCTGTACAAAGAAAGAAAGAAAAATAAATCAATGTCTTAAAGGGGTCATATGATGCGATTTCAATTGTTCCTTTCTCTTTGGAGTGTTACAAGCTCTTGGTACATAAAGAAGATCTGTAAAGTTGCAAAGACTAAAGTCTCAAATCTAAAGAGATATTCTTTATAAAAGTTAAAAAGTCAACCACACCTACCTAAAATGGCTCATTTTAACACGCCCCCACATGTCTACGTCATGATGTGGAAAGATTTGCA
>NW_015547639.1:0-862 GCF_001515605.1 Sinocyclocheilus anshuiensis
TTTCCTACCACACTTTTTCCTTCCACTCAACTTTCTATGAATATGGTTGGATATAGCACTCTGTGAACAACCAGCTTCTTTAGCAATGAACTTTTGTGGCTTTTCCTCCTTGTGGAGACCCAACAATGCAGATGACCTGAAGGCCGCTATCAAAGCAACCTGGGCTTCCATTACACCTGAGCAGTGCCACAGGCTGATTGCCTCCATGCCACGCCGCATTGATGCAGTAATTCATGCAAAAGGAGGCCCAACCAAGTATTGAGTGCATAGAAATTAACATACTTTTCAGAAGCCTGACATTTGTTTAAAATATCCTTTTTTTTATTGATCTTATGTAATATTCTAATTTTCTGAGACACTGAATTTTGGGTTTTCACTATCTGTAAGCCATAATCATCAAAATTTCAAGAAATAAAGGCTTGGAATATTTCACTCTGTGTGTAATGAATCTGTATAATATATGGGTTTCACTTTCTGAAATGAGTGACAAAAAATATTGACCTTTTTCATGATATTCTAATTTTTGTAGATGTAGCTGTATATCACAACTTAATTTTTGATTAGTAATATGCATTGCTAAGAACTACATTTGGACAACTTTAAAGGCGACTTTCTCAATATTTTGATTTTAATTTTTTTTTTACCCTAAGATTCCAGATTTTCAAATAGCTGTATCTTGGCCAAATATTGTCCTATCGTAACAATATATAACTGAATGAATCTCTTGTCACAGTGTGGACACTTGTACGGTTTCTCTCCAGTGTGGATCCTCTCATGTGTTTTCCGACTTGTTGACTGATTGAATCTCTTGTCACAGTGTGAACACTTATAAGGTTTCTCTCCAGTGTGAATCCTCTCATGT
>NW_015547639.1:1055-3549 GCF_001515605.1 Sinocyclocheilus anshuiensis
AATCTCTTGTCACAGTGTGAACACTTATAAGGTTTTTCTCCAGTGTGGATCCTCTCATGCAGTTTCAAACGTGCAGCTGAAGTAAAAGTATTTTCACACTCAAAGCACATGTAATCTCTCACACCAGTGTGTATTTTCTGATGCATTTCCAAACTTTTTAAACATGAAAAGCCCTTTCCACACAAATAACATGAATGTGGCTTCTCCTTTGTATGAACTTTCAGGTGTTTCTTCAGGACTGAAGCCCACAAAAATGTTTTCCCGCACTGATCACATGCGTGCCGCTTCTCTCCGGTGTGGATGTCCATGTGATCCTTAAGGGTTGATATGAACTCTCATGTGAACATCAAGAGTACGTTTGCATGTGAAACTTTTTCCACACTGAGTGCAGGTGAAATATTTCTTAGCTCTTTTTTTATTTAAATCTTTCTGTTTGGGTTTTTCTCCACTTTTGACATGATTTTTCTCCTCAACTTCACTCAATTCTTCTTTCTCCTCATTATCTTCCTTCAACTCTGCAACAAAAGTAAAAACAGTAAATCTTCATTAACTTGTTAAACAATGAACCCTGATATAACAGCGGAAAGTAGACAATTGTATTACAAACTTTTGATCAATTTGATGTAATTTTATAAATTATACGTCCCTGAAACTTTCCATGAATGAGGTGCACTGCTTTTCTAATTATTAGTTTTCAATCAACACAAACTCAGCACACCTGTAAAAACGATAGGTGCGTAAGAAAAATAGTCCAACAACACTGTCGAATCCAAAATATAAAAAGACGCAATCCCGCACACTATCAGTACTTGATAAATATAGCAATTTATTGTTAAAAGCACAAGCAAAGTTTCGGTCCACTGACCTTCATCAGGCATACATTATTACTTTTAAAATATTATAGGCACAAATCTCATGTTTCTATAGGGAGAGCTATTAAATATGTTTGATCAACAACATGAGGGATCTGAGGATCTGTGTGTTGCTTCAAGAGAGCAACCATACATTTGAATTATCTTTTTATTTTCTTTTTTTATTAATTTATAATCAGTTATTCGTATAATCATTTAGAATCATTAGCCATTATGTAATTTATTGTTTGATTATTTTTTTTAGCATTTACCATTTATATAATTTGATTATTCATTTATTTTTTATGATGTTTTTATATATGTTTTATTTCTTATTTTCCTTGTTTATGTATTTTCATTGCTTAATCTGATGATTGTGAGGTTTAATTAACTGTTCTGTCTGAATGAGACAAAAAGAGATAAGAGGGAATGTTAATGGAAACTCAAGGTTTATGGGATGTTATTGTGTTTGGTAAAACACTACTTGTTGGATTTGTGCTGGTCAGATGAAGTCATCACTTCGTCTCCTGCTCTTCTCTGGCTTTGCTCAGTCATCTTCTAGGCTCATAGAAGACTATTAATACAGTTGGTCAATGAATTTGAAGTAGTTAAACTTATTCAAATATATATGCTTTGTTACTGCTAAAACATGAATAAAATGTTAATTTCCGTTAAGTATTAATTCGTCTCGTGAGGGAACTGCAGGACACGGTTTCTGTCTTGCTTCTAATTTGTTCCTTTTGTCAAAAACATTAACTGATGTGCCAAATGGTCTTTATTTGATGGATAATCAGGAACAAAACTCCAAATTTACTATGAAATGAGCCTCGGACAGAGGAAAAAATAAGTTACCTCCTGTACGGTCGTGACTAACGTCCCTCAGGACTTTTAGCTCAAAAGTGGGCACAATTGGACGAATATTGATGGATTGTCATATGTTTACTTCACATTTATGTTGAGAGCAGTGTTATTTACCAAAAGCAAGGTGATGTGAGCATTATGAAGCATGAAGCACTCTCAATGTCTGTTTTATTCATACTCAACGCCGGAGGGCGCCCTCGCGCAGCAAATTAGTAATTAGTGGTTCGGATCATTTTATCGACTCGGACCTTTGAGTCTCGTTTAGCAAAATGAACGAATCTTTTTTCGAGTCATTTCGTTCATTTTAGCAAAATATAATTAAAATGTTACGTGTTACTTCCCTAATATGTCTACTACTTACGCAAACGTTGATCACACTACAAACAATACAAAATTATAATGCTATAAGAAACAGAAAAGATTAATTCATTGTTTACCTGGGTCTTCAGTCTATGATTAGCTCACCTCACCTCTTATCTGACAAGTCTTCAGGTTTGGGCTTATGGGGCTGTCACGTGATGAACGAACGACTCAAACCCGAAGACTCAGAGATGAACTAATCAAATCTCTTTCCGGCTCAGACTGCATAGGGTAAGCTTATGGGGCTGTCACGTAATGAACGAACGATTCGGAAATACCCGAAGACTCGAACCAGGTGAACTACTTGACTAATTCCAGTACAGAACCTATAGGATGTTGTGCATGCGTGACTGAACGAATCACTCCCCGAGATGACTTGTTCTTCCCGAGTCACATTAAAGATTCGTTCAAAATGAACAAAT
>NW_015547639.1:5006-25541 GCF_001515605.1 Sinocyclocheilus anshuiensis
CTACCATAATTACATTGTTAAATTGTACAGTTACAGTTATAAATTATCAAATCAATTATTTGTGATTATTTACTCCATGTTATTAATTATTTGATTATGAGGGTATTATGTTTTAGTATTTAAACGGTAGACGAATATAGCAGCTGGCCAATGAGACACTGGAACTCTGCATAACTAATGAGCTGTCAATGTCCGGCAGTCCTTCCTTCAGGTGAGTACTGAAAGATTTCTGAGGTAATTTTTCAATGAAAGATTATCAAAATACGCGTGGGTCAATGAATTTAAAGTAGTTAAACTTATTTATTCAAATATATATGCTTTGTTACTGCTAAAACATGAATAAAATGTTAATTTCCGTTAAGTATTAATTCGTCTCGTGAGGGAACTGCAGGACACGGTTTCTGTCTTGCTTCTAATTTGTTCCTTTTGTCAAAAACATTAACTGATGTGCCAAATGGTCTTTATTTGATGGATAATCAGGAACAAAACTCCAAATTTACTATGAAATGAGCCTCGGACAGAGGAAAAAATAAGTTACCTCCTGCACAGTCGTGACTAACGTCCCTCAGGACTTTTAGCTCAAAAGTGGGCACAATTGGACGAATATTGATGGATTGTCATACGTTTACTTCACATTTATGTTGAGAGCAGTGTTATTTTTACCAAAAGCAAGGTGATGTGAGCATTATGAAGCACTAAACACTCTCAATGTCTGTTTTATTCATACTCAACGCCGGAGGGCGCCCTCGCGCAGCAAATTAGTGATGGGAAGTTCGGATCATTTTATCGACTCGGACCTTTGAGTCTCGTTTAGCAAAATGAACGAATCTTTTTTCGAGTCATTTCGTTCATTTTAGCAAAATATAATTAAAATGTTACGTGTTGTCACGTGATGAACGAACGACTAAAAACCCGAAGACTCGAGATGAACTAATCAAATCTCTTTCCGGCTCAGACTGCATAGGGTAAGCTTATGGGGCTGTCACGTAATGAACGAACGATTCGGAAATACCCGAAGACTCGAACCAGGTGAACTACTTGACTAATTCCAGTACAGAACCTATAGGATGTTGTGCATGCGTGACTGAACGAATCACTCCCCGAGATGACTTGTTCTTCCCGAGTCACATTAAAGATTCGTTCAAAATGAACGAATCGTTCAAGAACGACCCAACACTACAGCAAATCCACAAGTGAAGGCGGTCGCACAAGAAGACGAGAAGATCCGCGCCGGCGCCGCCCGCGTCTAGAACAACTCATACAACCAATCATAGCTATGCGTACAACAAGTAAAACACGACGTAGATGGGTGCCGCCGGTGTGGGTACACTTATAGAAAATAATGTGTATTATTTTAAAGACGTGGCGCGGCGCCGCGTTTCTCGTCCGGTGTGCGACCGCCTTATGGATGTCATGAATCACACATATCGCTGTAGGTGCATAAAATACGGATATTGATGATACTGACGTATTGATTATGAAATATGAAAACAATAAACAGCCAATAGCAACAATATATGGTTTGTCTGTGTTCTTCAAAATAATCTCGGGTATTTTCATTAGAATGAAATATATTTCTAATGCAATGCTAATGGACATAGCCCTTATCAGTGTGTATGTAAAATATTAGGTCTCATTCTGTAATAACAAGCCTAATCAGATCGAAAATGGAAGTTATTTCAAACTGTCGATGGCATTTTAAGTGAGTTTTGAGCAAAATCATAGTATTAATATAATAAATTCTCATGTGTTGATGCTCACGTTTTTATTGCAAAAGCAATGACACGTAGTTATTTTTTTATGAATAGAAGCTCATGTCCATCCATCCATACCTGCATTATTTGACCTATTTCTCCCTTTTCCTTGTGTGCAAACCATAGACTGTATAAAAACATGGACGTAGTGTCCGTGACTTCACCCGTAGTTTTCCGAAGAGCGTTTCGTAGTTTTCCTAAAGTAGGCGGAGCCGGCCGTCGCCATCTTGGCAGCGCATCACCTTGCGTCAAGGCTTTTTAAGGCTTAATATAATTTAAACGGATGAGTTATAAAAAAAATCCACCCCCCTCACAGTTGTCATGAAGGGCAAAATTAGCTATATAGACCAAAATCTTTTTTTGAACCAGGCTGTAAACATGTCTTTTTCTGCTGTAAAGTTGGGCATTTTAATATGGGGAGTCTATGTGATTGACTCCCTTTTGCAGCCAGCCTCTAGTGGCCAGTTGACAAATTACAGTTTAAGTCACTTCCGTGTTGGCTTCACGAGAGAGAGCGGGACTACAGACAAACCCCTGATCTAAAATTAATGTTTCCTTACCTTACCTCTTGTATCATGTTTCACCTTATTTTACAAACGTTTAGGAAATAATTGTTCTTTTGCATTTTTTTTTCTTTGTTAACAAAATACAGCATACTACTTTTGACACATGTGATATTGTTCATATTTATGCAAACCTTTTTTTCTCAAGAGCTTCATTTTCCATAACAGTTTTTAAAAATACACAAAACCACAACTGTATAAACACGAAATGCATGACATTGCATACATGTTCTGTAAATAATATGTGACCTGTGCTGGCAAAATGAGTCACACGTGGTTTTTTACGTTGACATTCTCCATCGAAAGACCTGTATGAAGAAATGTATGATTTGTTGGAATCTGACAACAAATGACTGAGCTACACCTGTTTGAGTTCGATAGAGTCACCAAAGTCAGTTCTGAGAAAAATCGAGTTAAAGTTTTCTGAAGGTTCCAAAGCAAAATCTGAGCAATGTTGCATCTTTTTCTCCAGTTCTTTTCTGAATGATCATTACTAGATTATTAATCACAATATAGCTATTTTTATGTTATCTTTGTTATTATAAATAATAAATGCAAAAAAAAAAGAATAAATATAAGAAACAGGTGTATAGTGTATTACTTTTTAATAAATTTTTAAGTAAGAATAACAAATAATCAAACGTAAAATCACTTTAGTGTGTTCATTACAAATAAATTGATTATTAAAACTACAAAAGCAGTTCAATCAAGAGCAGCGATCTTTTCTTTTATTGTCAGATTAACATTGAGACCTACTGTACTGCACGGATCTGCTATAATGTTACACATCAGACGTTTTCCCCAACAGTTGCCCAAACGTTCAAGACATAACTAATTATGTTTGCATTAATAGAACACTTCATTACTCTAATACAGTATGTGTATATTTATCGAGATCGCACAATGGCAGAAGCGCCTTTATGTGTATGATTCGACATTTTTCACTTTTTTTTGTCTGCTGCTCAAAATTAGCCCGTGTGCATTCCGACTCATTTTGCCAGCACGAGTCACACATTCATTTTCACCTCATTAATACTCAGATACACATTGACTTTCTTCCATGGTTTGTTCCTTTTTCTTTTTGAGAACTGGAATCACAAACAGAAGCTATTTATTTATTTTAATTTATTTATAGGGTTGAGGCTGCGTTGGCTGTCTATGCAAGTAACATACGCACAACATGTTAATCAGACATATCTTTATTTTGAAATGTACAATTCTACATGTTCTGTAGCTTTTACATAGACATTGCTGTCTTAGCCTTTAATGTATGTAATATAATGAGATATGACACATTTAGCTATTAGTCAAAATTATAAAGTTACTTTATTTTGAGGGGCATTTGAAGTTCATGTAAATAAGTTGAGTAAAAACAAGGATTCGTAGCTTAAATGAACAGCTTGATTTGTGTGAGATGTGAACAAAACTGCTGTCTTTTTTCCTACAGTAGATTGGACATCTTTATTTCCATCAATGTAAGAACTATTTTTAAATTTATTGGGATAGCATCATCAACCAAAAATGCAGTTCATTTCATACAATTGTTATTCAGCCATATGCATTTTGTATTTATTTGTTATTACATTGTCCCCCTATGTACAGTAAGTAACCATTTTAGAAATTATTATATTAGAATTGTTTCATTATTATTTTAATTAACTGCTTGTCAATATTTTTTTTTAAGTGCAATTTTGTATTCCTGTTTAAAGAATGTTATTAACTTGTTCTTTTCTATGTGTGTGTGTGTCTCTGTGTGTGTGTGTCCTTTACTGTCCTTTCCTGTCCTGTCCTATCCATACCTTTATATCCATTTTCCACTCAAACTTTTATCTTGCTTCGATCTCTACCTCTCGCCCATTCTATTCTTTCTCTTCCAAACCAAATACAAACTGCTGGCTGCTAAACCCCCAAACGCTGCTGCACTGCTTGCTGCTTGGCTTGCTTGCGACCCAAACGCAATCTTACCCAAAACGCAAAACCCAAAACGCATGAACCCAAATGCAAATGCAAGCTTGCTAACGCATCTTGAAAAATATAGCCACCCGAAGATACTTGAAACCCCAAAAGCTCTTTGAAAAACCTGACTGTGAAAAACTTGAACATCAAACCCAGGTGAGAATCGTGAGCTACACATTCAGAAAGAGTGAAAGAGAAATTTCCAGATTTCACTGCGTTGGAATATCAACTCTTTTAAAGTACACAATCATTTTTTGATTAGCTTCACATTAATTAATTTACTGTTGTCTTGTTATATATCAAATATTTAACTTTTCTGTATATCTACATAAAAACATGATCTGTTTTCTATTTCAAGTATAAGTGAACATCAATATATTTATCCATTACTCAGACATACTTGCTTGATTTCCAGTATTGAAACATCGCCATGCCAAGAAAAGGAAAGAGGAGTGAATCACAGAAACAGCGCAGAAAGCTACAATCTTCATTGGGCACCAGTAACAGTACCAACTCTGTATCAGGTATGAGTGACGAAAACCCATACGTGCTGTCTGTTAAAGCGTCTCACTGTCAGACCAATGCAAGGTACAGTGTGTACTCCAGAGGCCGTCAGTGTACTTGTAATTCCTTAATATTCCTAGCAGTCCATAATGAACGAAATGAGCTACAGAGTTCCGATTTAGATGGCATTTTACAGAAAGGTGATGCAGTTTACACTAGTGTCAAATGAGCTCTGCAGAGCAAAGGAAAATTTGTGGGTAATTTTTTTAATTTTGATGAGCTACCAAAGACAATTGAGACAAACTCTCAATGCTACAACATCCTGAAACATCCCCAGAGGTTTGAATTTCTGAGAGATACACCTGCACTAGGCAACTATGAAAATCTTGAGAATACTTTGCACTGTCTCAGAGCTGATGTGAGTGATGCTTTGCTGTTGTGTGGAGGCTCATGTATCGCTGTATTCAGAGATCGATCAGGGAGGTTTGGTTATTTTGATTCTCACTGCAGATCAATATATGGAATGCCTGCTGATGAAAGCACAGGTACAGCGGTATTCCTGACGTTTCATCAATTACCGGATCTTGTGGATAGGCTTTTAATATTGTTTCAAGGGTGTTTCGATTTGAGAGACCAGGAAGAGTTTGAGCTGCTGCCTGTATCATTCATTAGCATGATGACTGAAAGCTGTATATGTACTGAAGTCTCCCTGAACTGCTGTGATCTTGAACATGATGTGCAACCATCCGTCTCGTTTGAGAACAAAGCTCTGTCAAATGATGAACAATGCTCATCTGCTGATGTCTCACAACAGTATGTTCAGGTCCAAGATTCAGTTCAACAACTATCTGACACTGCTGTTAACAGAGCCACATCAACAAACCATGAACAATGCTCGTCTGCTGATGTCCCACAACAGTATGTTCAAGTCCAAGATTTAGTTCAACAACTATCTAAGACTGCTGTTAACAGAGCCACATCAATAAAAAATGAACAATGCTCGTCTGCTGATGTCCCACAACAGTATGTTCAAGTCCAAGATTTAGTTCAACAACTATCTAAGACTGCTGTTAACAGAGCCACATCAATAAAAAATGAACAATGCTCGTCTGCTGATGTCCCACAACAGTATGTCCAAGTCCAAAAGTCCACATCAACTGATGAACAAGCCCACTTGATTTATCAAGATAAAATGGAAGTTCAAACTACTGTCACTCAGAATCAAGATAAATATAAAAATGTACCATTGAGTGAACTTTCTCATAACATACTGTCACAGGATAAATTGGCATTGTCAGGTCCAAATCACCAGAATTCACAATTCACAGTCAAGCAGACAGAAAAACTGAACAAGACTCGAAAGAGAAAGTCATACTATAAAAAATGGCACAAAGAAATGGTTCAGAGGCAAGGTGTTTATGACAAAAAAACAGGCTGTACGTGAAGTCTTTGATTATAAAACAAGTAGTGAATACAGAGAAAGACATAACCAAGCCATGAGGAACACCTACTGGAATAAAATTACTTATAGAGATAAACACAAACAAGCAATGAAAAACAACTATAAAAATAATGAAAAATACAGAGGGAATAAAAAGAGTAAAATAACCTTAAATTACAAGAATGATGAACAATTCAGGGAGAGACAAAAGAATTACATCATTCAGAATTACAGGAATTGGGAACAATTCAGGGAGAGACAAAATAATTATATCATTCAGAATTACAGGAATGATGAACAATTCAAGAAGAGACAAAATAATTATATCATTCAGAATTACAGGAACAATCCTAAATATGAGAAAAAGCATAAGCAAAATCTTGTTGACAGATATTTAAAAGATCCCATTTTTAGGCAAAGGAAAAAGGACCATTACACAAACCGATGCAAAAATAATCCTAATGTCTATAAAAAAAAGAAGGAAAATTTTAAACAGCATTATCACTATGATGCTCATTTTAGGGCTCGTCAGAATGAATATTATTTATTCAAATCTGAAAACAAAATATCTGCGCTTAAGGTACTTCACAAAGTACATTGTGCACAAGAGATACAATACAAATACAAAAAAATTTATTTGATGCGCCGGCAGAGAGAAACGTTACAAGATAGCCAGCCTGACATAGTACAAGATCCAGGCATGGTAAGAGCATTAAATATTTTCAGAGATGTTATAAAACAGGGGCCAACTTGTGTCTGCACATGCTGTGCCAGAGCGCTCTTCTCCAATCAAATGCATAATTGTGAAGTGCATAAATATAAACAAAATCCAACAGTTGCTGCACTTTGCTTGACTGGAAACTATGTTCTCATCTGCCCTGATCGATGTGCCTTGGAAGACATGAAAACAGAATGGATCTGTCACAGCTGCCATAGTACCCTGATGAGAGGTCTAATGCCAGATATTGCTGTAGCTAATATGCTTCAGTTCACTCCCATTCCTCCAGAACTGTGTGATTTGAATATTCTAGAAAGACATGTTATTGCAAAGTACATTGATTTGCAAAAATTTTAACACTTCCTAAAGGCCAACAGAGAGCTATAAAAGGAGCTGTAATTTCTGTTGCATCTGAAGTAGAAACAACAGTTAATTGTTTACCAAGGCCAAGAAGTTAATCACAGCTGCTTACAGTGAAACTGAAAAGACGTCTGTGCTACCAAGGTCACTATCAGTTTCAGAATCACAACATACATAAGGTCTTGTCTGCTTTAAGAAAACTAAAAGAAATCCATTCAGAATATAAAGATATCTTCATTAATGCAGCACTCTCAGAAGAAACGTTCAATGAGCATGAGCAAATGACATCAGTGCTCCTGATGAGGAAATGGATGTTGAGAGCAGCAGCCAAAATGAGAACACTGAAGAACAGAGCAATGAGAATGAACACAATGATTCAAGTGATGACCCTGAGAATACTGCAGAAGAGCAATCAAGAGGCCTTGCTTTGGATACATGTCTTCAGCCCCCAGATCTTGGTCAGCAGCTGTTGTCTTATGATGACGGAATATTTTGCATTGCCCCAGCTGCAAAAAACAGTCCTGTTAGCATTTTCAAAGTTAAAAAACTTGAATCAGTGGCTTTCCCAGTGCAGTTTCCTGATGGCCAAAACACCTTCGATGAGCCTGACAGAGCAAAACATGTTTCCCCCAGCAGGTACTTTAACACAAGGCTTCCGCAAATGACATCAGTGCTTCTGATGAGGATATGGATGTTGAGAGCAACAGCCAAAATGAGAACAGTGAAGAACAGAGCAATGAGAATGAACACAATGATTCAAGTGATGACCCTGAGAATACTGCAGAAGAGCAATCAAGAGGCCTTGCTTTGGATACATGTCTTCAGCCCCCAGATCTTGGTCAGCAGCTGTTGTCTTATGATGACGGAATATTTTGCATTGCCCCAGCTGCAAAAAACAGTCCTGTTAGCATTTTCAAAGTTAAAAAACTTGAATCAGTGGCTTTCCCAGTGCAGTTTCCTGATGGCCAAAACACCTTCGATGAGCCTGACAGAGCAAAACATGTTTCCCCCAGCAGGTACTTTAACACAAGGCTATTCTCTATTGACAATCGTTGTGCAAGAGACACAAGCTACATCTTCTTTGCTCAGTTTGTCACTGAAATGCACATGGCCACATCTAGTATGTCTATCCAGCTGAGAAAAGCAAAACCCATGACCCGCGATGGACGCAGAATAAACTGTTCGCTGCTGCAGGACAAACAGGAGTTAGAAAAACTTGTGAATAATAAGGAGGCAACACGTTTCATGCAACCATTAAGAGGGACTCCAGCGTACTGGGAGAAAACACTGCGTGATTTGTTTGCTATGCTGAGACAGCTGGGCACTCCCACATTTTTCTGCACGTTTAGTGCTGCTGAGATGAGATGGTCTGAAGTGATAAACGCAATTAAAGCACAACAAGGTGAAACTGTGAACTTTGATGAATTAGACTGGTCTGAAAAATGTGAAATATTAAGAAGCAACCCAGTCACAGCCATGCGGATGTTTGAAAAACGCGTTCAAAGTCCTGTAGAAAAAACAAGAAACACTGCAGATTTGGATTTCCTAAACAACCCATTAACAGAACCACGATAACCCGCCCCAGACCTCCTCCTGTAGATCAGTCTGATGATGAGAATGGATCAGAGGAAAGAGATTATGCCAGTGTTGCAAAAGAACAGCTACAGAAGGTGTGGGATCTACTGAATGACTCAAATCAGAGTTTTGAAACCATTACAGAGCTACTTAATCAAGCAAACATGACTTATGAAGAGTATGAGAAACATATTGAGGCTCTGTCTACATTAAGTTTAATAGTCATGGAGAGACGACCACAGGACTGCTGGGTTACTGGCTACAATCCAATGTTATTAAGAGCTTGGAATGCAAACATGGACATACAGTTCATTCTGAATCCCTACAGCTGTATCATGTACATACTCTCGTACATTTCAAAAGCTGAACATGAGATGAGTGATTACCTAAAGAGAGTGATAAAAGACTCAAGCCATGATAACCTGTCTGATCGTGAGTGCATGAAGCAGGTCATGAATGCCAATTCAAAGAACAGAGAAGTCAGCGCTCAAGAGGCAGTCGCTCGCACATGCAATCTGAAATTGAAATCATCATCATGTTCTGTCATTTTTCTACTTAATCAAGCAAACATGACTTATGAAGAGTATGAGAAACATATTGAGGCTCTGTCTACATCAAGTTTATTAGTCATGGAGAGACGACCACAGGACTGCTGGGTTAATGGCTACAATCCAATGTTAAGAGCTTGGAATGCAAACATGGACATACAGTTCATTCTGAACCCCTACAGCTGTATCATGTACATGCTCTCGTACATTTCAAAAGCTGAACATGAGATGAGTGATTACCTAAAGAGAGTGATAAAAGACTCAAGCCATGATAACCTGTCTGATCGTGAGTGCATGAAGCAGGTCATGAATGCCTATTCAAAGAACAGAGAAGTCAGTGCTCAAGAGGCAGTCGCTCGCACATGCAGTCTGAAACTGAAATCATCATCACGTTCTGTCATTTTCATACCCACTGATGACAATGCTGTAAAGATGAGTTTACCAATGAGGTACTTGCAGACCATGGATGATGACGTAGAGAATGTGTGGATGACAGGATTGCCAGACAAGTACAAGGCCAGACCAAACAGACCTGAATTTGAGAACATGTGCATGGCTGAATTTGCAAGTGAATACCGCATTGTTTATGGAGGACAGACAAAAGGTAAAAATGTTTTGCCACTTCAAAAAAATATGGGACACATACAGAAAAGAACAAGGGGAAAGCCTGCTGTTATTAGATTTGCTCGTTTTTCACAGCAGAAAACCCCAGAAAAATTCTATGGAACTCTAGTAAAGCTTTACCTACCATATCGCAGAGATGAACAGCTGAAGTCCACAAGATTCCCGACATATGAATCATTTTATGCATTTGCTTCAGTAAAACTACCAGGCACTGATGAACTGCAACGTGTGTTCAACATTGTAAATGAAAACCGTGAGAAATATGAAAAACATAATGAGGCTATAGAAAAGGCAATTGAGGATTTTGAACAGAATGGGCCAATTGAAGATGCATGGACTACACTGGCACCTGCAAATGAACTGATCAGATTGGAAAGCATTATGGAGCGCGAACCCACTGATCCTAATGAAGTGAATGAGCAAGAAGACATTCCTGAATACACAGCATCTACCTCTGTCAGTAACACAGCTATGCCACTCATGGAAGCTGCCCATCTAAATCATGCACAGATTCACAAAATGTATCAGAGCTTGAATCAAACACAAGCTTCCATATTTTATGCTGTGCGAGACTGGTGCAAAAGATGTGTCTCTGGTGAAAGCCCACAACCGTTTCTGTATTTTTTGAATGGAGGAGCCGGAGTTGGTAAATCACACGTTATTACATCTATTTATACAGAAGCATCCAAAATCCTGCGTAGGCTTCCATGCATGCGAGAGCATACTGACATTTCACAGCCTACTGTTCTTTTAACTGCATTCACAGGCACTGCAGCCTTTAATATCTCAGGTAACACACTGCACCCATGCATGCGAGAGCATACTGACATTTCACAGCCTACTGTTCTTTTAACTGCATTCACAGGCACTGCAGCCTTTAATATCTCAGGTAAAACACTGCACTGTCTTTTGAAGCTCCCAAGAAGCTTGAAGCCTCCTTATCAAGGCCTGGGAAACAGCTTGGATGAAATGAGGGCAGACCTTTCTAATGCACACATTTTAATTATTGAGAAAATCTCAATGGTGTCAAAACAGTTGTTTGCGTATGTGAACTGGAGACTGCAACAGATAAAAGGAAACCAGAAACCTTTTGGTGGATTTTCCATACTCGCTGTTTTTTTCCAGGTGCCACCACTTGGAAGAGCAAAACCACTCTGTGTGTATGAGGACCATGTGCTGGACTTCTGGAAAGATAATTTTCAGATGATAACACTGACACAGATAATGAGGCAGAGAGATGATCTTGCATATGCTGAGCTTCTCAACCGTCTCAGGGTGAAACAGAAGCACGCAAAACTGACTGATGCAGACAAGTGCATGCTAGAAGCGGTCATAAGATCCTCCCCTGAAGAGTGTCCTATTGATGCATTACACATCTATGCAACCAATAAAGAGGTAGACAGTCATAACACTGAAGCCATAACCTCACGCTTTTCAGATATCATTAACATTGATGTGCATGACTACAAAAAAGATCCACGAACAGGTGAAATGAAAAGGCAAGCTGTACCATTAAAAGGAGACAAACGTGATCTAATTGATACACTACAGATTGCTATTGGTGCACGAGTGATGCTTACTAGAAATATTGATGTAGAAGATGGACTGGTTAATGGGACTTTTGGCAATGTGGCAAAAATAACAGCTCAAACTCGACATGGTGTTCCTGTTGTTCAATCAATTGGTCTTTATCTAGATAATGTGACTGCTGTACAGAAACATCGCAACAAAGCACATGATGGAGATGACAATATTGTATATATTGAGAGATCAGAGGAACCACTAAAAAAAAAAGGAACAGTTCGAAGGCAATTTCCCATGAAACTTGCTTTTGCATGCACTATCCATAAAGTTCAAGGAATGACTACTGATCGTGCTGTCGTATCTCTGAAGCGCATTTTCGAATCAGGCATGGCATATGTTGCACTCAGCAGAACAACAACACTCAGCGGACTGCACATTACTGACTTTGATGAAAAGAAAGTTTTCTGTGATCCAGAAATAAGTGCTTCCTTGGAGAACATGCCAAAAGCAGATTTTCACAATATTCAACCCATCCTTCACATTGTACAGGATTCAAAAATGAGTTCAGCTCTTAAAATCATTCATCATAACACAGAGAGACTGGAGTGTCATATGGATGATTTGAAATGCCATCATGAACTTTTACTGGCTGATGTTTTGTGTTTCACCGAAACACACCTGTCAGGCTCAGCTGTTCCTGCATACCTCCAGCTGGATGGATACACCATGTACAAACGCAAAAGACATGCATCCTACACAAACTACATCCATTTGGCAAACAAGAGTGGTGGTGGAGTGGCCCTTTTATGTGAAGAACAGCTTTCAAGTTTCTCCTCTGATGTACATACAGAATGTTACTGACCTGGAATATTTGGTTATGAAGATAAAAGCCCCCAAACAAGCACTTCTTGCAGTGATCTACAGACCACCCAGTTATAATTTAGCAGACTTTTTGGCAAACCTGAATGCCCTCTTGACATCTCTGGAGATCATGGATTTCAAGCCCATCATAGTGTGTGGAGACTTCAATGAAGATCAGCTGTCTCATCACAACAAACCTATTCTCAATTTGTTTGAAGATAAAGGATACACGTAGCTAATCAGCACCGGGACAACAGAAAACAACACTCTTCAGGATCCTGTGTTCATAAGCGGCGCACACTCAAACGTCAGATCGGGAGTTCTACAGACATATTACAGCTATCATGATCCTGTGTATTGTGTTTTAGAGTAGATACATCACAAAAGCTGCATAGATCTCATTTAGCACTTCTGTAAAATAATGTCATGATTTTAAGAAATAATGCTAATACAAATGTGAATAAATTCAGTGTATATATTAAAGCTTCACATTTTCTGTCTATTTCTTGTGTGCATGTGTGTGTATGTGTTAAATAGGGAAGGTGTGTGTGTGTGTGTGTGTTAGATAAAGAATGAATGGAGAGTGAATGTCCTTTCCAAGGATCGCCACCTTGACGTGGTGGAAAGGCTTGTGTGTTCCAGTGATCCCAGAAGTAAGTCATTCTGGAGCTTTTTATTCCAGTTTGATATGCTTAAGGGTGAGGTTCCAGACTAAGTGTGATCCAAATGGGCATTAACGGAATAAAATTATATTTTAAGCATGATTACTTGATTTTGTCTTTCTTGATCATTTTATAACAAATATTGTGTGGCTATCACATGCAAAATTATGAAGTTGCTAGGGTGTTGCTATGCAGTTGCTAGGGTTCCTGGGGTGGTTGCTAAGGTGTTGCTATGCGGTTGCTAACGTACTCTTGGTGGTTGCTAAGGTGTTACTATGCGGTTGCTAGGGTACCCGCTGTGGTTTCTAAGGTGTTGCTATGCGGTTGCTAGGGTACCCGGGGTGGTTGTTAGGTTGTTGCTATGCGGTTGCTAGGGTACCCGGGGCAGTTGCTAGGGTGTTGCTATGCGGTTGCTAAGGTACTCAGGTTGGTTGCTATGCATTTGCTAGGGTACCCAGGGTGGTTGCTAAGGTGTTGCTATGCGGTTGCTAAGGTACTTGGGGTGGTTGCTAGGTTGGTTTGGATAGTTGCTAGGGTGTTGGTATGAAGATAGATAGATAGATAGATAGATAGAAATTTTTGACCGGGAACACCACAAGTGTGACTTCGTGCCATTTTGTACAAAATAAAAGCCTTTCAAAACAAACTCCCTGATTAAACATTAAAGTACACTAGTGTGATAAACAGTGCAAATTTTCATCAGTTTTTATTTAATATTGTGAAAATTATTCATAAATAATGCTTTTTTCACTCAAAAAATTAGGTGCCTACTCCCAGATAAATGAGGCCTACGATTAATCAGAAGCAAATATAAATACAAAACCAGTCCTATATAAAAGAAAAGAAGTTGACAAAAAGATTGAATCCAATATTTGGTGATAATATAGCATAATGAGTGATTTATAAGCATTTTTTTGAGGCCGGGTCCTTTTTGCTCTGTAACATCGTAAGTGTGATGGGGTTCTGAACACAACACAAGGGTTTTAAGAAAATTTTTATTTAAATTAAATGAATTAATCAATAAACATACCAAATTCCTAATTCATAGGCTAAGACAAGAAAACTTCCATCATTATTTTTTATCCGGTAAATATTTGGCAAATAAAATCAAACTAAATAAAGAAAAAACAACAATACCAGTTATTACAGACACAGCAGGGAAGTCCACCAATTCACCAGAAGAAATAAATCAAATCTTTCAACATTTTTACAGTAAATTATATTCCTCTGAAAGAGACCCGACTCAGAAAGAAATCAATTAATTTGTCAACAATATCAACCTACCTCAACTTAGTAAATATCAAATAAATACTCTTGTATTGAATCCCCCTTAACAGAACAATAAATCTTTAATGCCCTTAAACTCAGGTCCTGATGGATTCCCTGCGGAGTTCTGCAAACACTTTTGGTCCATTTTATCACCACTCTTCATCCGAATGATAAATGCAGGGGTTAAAGCAAAACAAAAAAAATCCTGAGCCTGAACTTTTTTCCGGGGGTTGGGGGTTGTGGGGGCGGACACATACACAGGGTTATTTGGCAAACAAAAAAAGAAAATTATTTATAACTAGTATACGTATAAATAGTAACGTATCTGCAAGGGCTGTGCGATTTGGGGGAAAATATCTAATTGCGATTTTTTTTGACAGGCATTGCTATTAGCCCTTGACAGGCTCAGACTACAGATTATGGTGGGATATTTGAAAAAGCAATATCAAGAAAGGTTACTCACTACAATATGGTGCAAACACATGTAACATTTAGGATGCTTTTGATATCAAGTTTTGCTGGTTAGCTTTGTCCTTGACAGGGTACAAGATGACCTACAATCTAAAACATGACATTTCTGAAATTGTTTTGTTCAAAATAAATAATGGTAAATTAAATACTAGGAAATTAATATAAAATAGGAAATATACAAAGACAATTTACTACAGAAAACTACAGTTCAGTTCAGTTAACAAAAAAAAAAAAACATTAAAATGGTCCAAGAACTGGTAAACAGGGTTCATACAGATACTGCAAAATAAAATTCCAGGACTTTCAAGGACTTGCACTACTTTTTTGCTTTTCAAGGACTAAAATCAGATCTCACTTATCAATCAATCAGGATAACACAAATGTCACTTTTCTGTTCATTCTTTTTCATGAATATATGATTGACCTGAAGAATGAAAAGCTATGTCCATTGGAAAATTATGAGCTTTATCACACTCATAGACACTAGGGGTGTGTGACAATACACTTAGCTCACAAGGTGAGACAAAATGCAGAAACTTGGTTCACTAGAACGAGACAATGTTTTAATAGTAATACTTTAAGAAATGTTAAAATTACAAAATATTTGTCTTTTAATTACAAAAAGTAAAACAATCAGTGGTGGAAAGAGTACTGAAAAAATATACTCAAGTAAAAGTACCATTACCTTCCAAAAAATGTAGTGTAAAAGAGTAGCCTATTTAAAAGTACTCATGAGTATTGAGTAGTGAGTACTGAGCTGTGGATTCTACCCCCTCATAATAAACGCTGTACACCGCAATTTATACATTTTAAAAACGTTGTACATTCTGTAATTCACATAATCTTATAATCATTTAGTAAGCAGAAATCCGAAATTTACCTTAACATATTAAGAAGATGCGACTGAATTGTTGCTTGAATAATGCACTTCCAGCAGCCTTGATAAACAGTTGGCGGTTAAAGTTTTCTATGCACAATTTGATTTGACGAAAGTCACGAGACCTATTACTCTCCGACGTTTAAATCCATTTAATTTTAATATTTGACCACATGCAAAGTCAGAAAATCGCGATGTACAATAAATCGCATATTTAGAAATATGTTGATGTATTCTCCTGTGTTGGCATAGGTTTAAATGATTTACGTTACAAATCAAGTGAGTTTTCCCAGACGAACGTTAAGCAACCCAACCTCACCGCATATGCAGAGGAAGAGTTTAGCCCCTTTCACACATACCGTTAAGAGATCATGTGTGAACAAGACCTTTTCAAAACTACAGGTAAATTCGTTCTGGCAATCATATCGTTCCTATGGAGATGACGTGATTACTCTGAGCTGTCTACAAAGCTCCGCTGCTTTTTTAATAGCTTTTCTATGTAAATATGACGCTAGATGGAAATCTGACCATTGCGCCTCACAGCTTTTTCAATGTGTCACACTCGAGACCCAGGCTTCTTTTCCATCATGAACTCAAACGTGATATCAACAAGTGTTTTTAAATGTAGGACAACTTTTTTTTTTTCCCGCAGCCAAACGCCACACTCCGGAGTTCCGGCACAGTGCCGGAGAACCAAAACAAAAATCAAAACTCCCAGATAACACGAACACAGCCACAATTTCACTCCTTCTCAAACCCAATAAAGACCCAACACTACCGTCAAGCTATCGTCCAATTTCCCTAATCAATGTAGACATTAAAATCATCGCCAAAGCACTAGCCCATAGAATAGAAAAAGTCACACCATCTATAATCCATCCAGACCAAACTGGCTTCATTAAAGGTAGACTTGCATCTAACAACACACGCAGACTTTTTAACTTAATGTATTACTCCTCAATTAAAAAAAACAAAACCATCAGTCACTCTTGATGCAGAAAAAGGATTTGATAGTCAATTGGAAATTCCTGTTTTCCATACTAGAGAGGTTTGGTTTTGGGGAGTAATTCATTAATTGGATTAAAATTCTGTATACATCACCTTCAGCCACTGTCATCACCAATGGACTAACATCAAGTAGCTTCACACTGCACCGGGGGACTAGACAAGGATGCCCACTCTCCCCTTCACTATTCACCATTTTCATTAGGGCTGCACGATAAATCGCATGCGATATTTAACGCGCAACTTGTCAGTAATGCCATTCTGTAATCAGCGGTAATACTCCATCACCTGCGGGCTTTGTCGGTGAACAACGGCTTTGTGTAGTTAATGCTGCTCCATGTGAAAGCCCGCAGGTGATGGAGATTTACCGCTGATTAAAGAACCGGCTTTACTGACAAGATGCGCGTTAAATATCGCATGCGATTTATCGTGCAGCCCTAATTTTCATCGAACCATTAGCAGCAGCCATCCGTCACAACAGCAACATAAAAGGAATTCAAACACTAAATATACACCACAAAATAAGTCTTTATGCTGATGATATATTATTATATTTACAAGACCCCCCATCATCATTACAAGAAACGATTAAACTCATTGACTCATTCTCAAATATTTCTGAATAATCAACTGGAGTAAATCTGCTATTCTTTCATTACATTCCACCAGCTTGGATGTGACATCCCATACACCACCAATTCCTCTGTGCACCAATTACATCACATATCTAGGTATTAATGTTTCCCCCAGGCTGTCAGAGCTGTTTGAACTCAACTACTCTCCATTACTTAAAACGATAGACGATAATCTTCAACGCTGGATGAACCTACCACTATCTATTATGGGCAGAATATCAGTAATTAAAATGACTATACTCCGTAAATTAAACTATTTATTTACAATGGGACATGGCTGTTTTTCTTAATCCATGCAAGCTAGAGGCACACTATACATCGAGGGAATGATAAACATACAGCAATAGTTGCACCAAAATGCCTTTTTTTTTGTCATTACACAATGTCAGAAGTTTGGTGAGAAGCAGAAGTCAGGAAGAAGTTGAGAGGAATCTATCTGTCAGTCCATCCATCCATTCATCCATCACGTGTGAACTGACTATCTATCTTATTAACATATTAATTAATCCAACTTTAGAAATATAAGTATGTAGTACTATCAAGGTTTCAACATGATGAGGTAATTATGATTTTTTTTTGAAGATGGTGGGGGTTGTTATGTCATATTTTGCACTAAAAGGCCATGTATTATTTCTTTTTCATCTGTTGTTTTCTCATGATCTCCAAAAAATAAAAAATAAAAATGCGCTCATCATTTCTCTGCTCAGCCCCGAACTACTTAGTCAACATCTGCCAAACATCATCCTATTGTCACAAATTCAGCCTCTGTGGCTCCCTCCGATCACCACCAGAGGGAACCATCACCGGAGTACTAATATCCCCTCGGACTCCAATTCCCACAATGCACCTTGCCAGAGACTAATCACCTGCACAGGTGTTCCCCATCTACCCGGTCTATTTATACTGTGCCGTCCCTGCTCTCCTTGCGAAGTCTTGTTTTGCCTAGCAGACATTTCTGAGATTTTTCCCTGTGTTGATTCCCTGTTTATTACCTGGACTGATTTCCCGATTACGACTGCTTGCTGCCTACCTATTCTGACCCTGCCTGCCTTGTTGATTCTTGCCATTGTTTGTCTGCCGCCTGCCTCGACCCTTATAACGAACTCTGTTTACGATTCTGCCCAGCCTTCGTTGTGTCTGACACCTGTTGACGATTTATGCCTGTATGACCTGCCTTGTGATCTAATAAAGCTGCACATGGATCCTAACGCCACTGCCTCTGTGTTACAGAAGACTTCGCCAGAAATCGATCCAGCAGCGTTCTATCACTTCACCACAGAGGTATCTGCTCAAGCATCGGTTATGGTCACACACCAGCAACAATTAAACCGACTTACCTCGCTAATGGAAGAGATGGTAAAGACCTTGCAAGCCCTTCGTCTGCAAGCACCCGAAGCCCACGCCTCTCCTCCGAATCCACCGCTTCAAGCCCCGGTTTCACCTACCTCCATCGCCAGCCCTCGTTTGGCGTTTCCCAAGAAGTTTGATGGCTCACCCTCCAAATGTAAGGGTTTCTTACTCCAATGTTCCATGTTTGTTCACCAACAACTCATGTTGTATTCCACAGACGATAGCCGCATCGCGTTTGTCTGTTCGCTTCTCACTGGAAGGGCGTTGGAGTGGGCTACGGCAGTGTGGAATGAGAATCAGGCGGTCTTTCCTTCCTTCTTGGCTTTCATCCAGCAGTTCAAGGAGGTGTTCGAACATCCCGCGGATGGAAAGGAGGTGGGCGAGCAATTGTTGTCGTTACGCCAGGGCAGAGCATCGGCGTCGGATTACGCTCTCTCGTTCCGCACTCTCGCCGCACAAACAGGTTGGCCGGAGGATCCTCTCAAACTACACTTTCGCAGAGGTCTGAGCATGGAACTGCTATCTGAATTAGCCTGTCGAGACGAGGGGAGATCCTTGAATCAATTCATTGAACTGGCCATTCGGATCTATAACCTTCTTCGCTCTCATCGTCAGACGCGGCTCTCTTCGGCTCCAGTCGGCGCGTCATCACCACTTCCTGACACAGAACCTATGCAGATTGGCTTTACTCATCTCAGAGGAGAGGAGAGAGAGAGACGTATTTGCCAAAATCTGTGCCTATATTGCGGACTGTCTGGACACATGAGAGCTTCCTGTCCCACTCGGCCACCTCGCAATCCTTCTCCGGTGAGTTCGAATTTCAGTACTTCCACTGCTTTAGAGATTCCAGTCATCTTAAAAGTTAATGGACAGATCACTGAGGCTATGGCTTTGATTGATTCAGGAGCTGCAGGAAATTTAATTGACGCTAGTTTTGCAAAAACTCATAATATTCCTCTTGTTCCCTGCACGTCTCATTTGGCAGTGGCAGCTCTAGATGGCCGTCCGCTGGGCACTGGCCAAATTCAATTCACTACCACGGACCTTCAATTATGCACTGGAGCTCTTCACACCGAATCTATCCGTCTCTTCATATTTCAATCTTCACAAACACCTATCATTCTGGGACTGCCTTGGCTAGAGAAGCACAACCCCTCTATCTCATGGTCCGAGGGACAGATTACACAGTGGTCAGAGTCCTGCCGTCAGAATTGTCTCAACGCTTCACCGGTCAGAAAGGAGAGGAATTGCACGCCTGTCAGCCAACTTCCTGCTGACAACCGCACCCATCTTGTACCATCCTGACCCAGAACGAGAGTTCATTGTGGAGGTGGACGCATCCAGCACGGGCATTGGGGCAGTTCTCTCTCAACGACATGGTAACCCGCCTAGGTTATATCCCTGCGCCTTTTATTCCCGTAAATTTAATTCCACTGAGCAGAATTACGATGTGGGCAATCGAGAACTTCTGGCCATGAAGGTCGCCTTTGAGGAGTGGCGTCACTGGCTCGAGGGGGCCAAACACCCCTTTACTGTACTCACCGATCACTGCAATCTGGAATATCTGAAATCAGCCAAAAGACTCAATCACAGACAGGCAAGATGGTCACTGTTCTTCACCAGATTCAACTTCACAATAACCTACCGTCCAGGCTCTCAGAACACTAAGGCGGATGCTCTATCTCGACTCTATGAATCTTCCACAATGTCTCCCAGTCAGGAATCCATCATTCCGTCTACCATCATTCTCGCACCCGTACAATGGGACATCATGACTGAGATCACAGACGCCCAGGGCACCGAACCACCTCCAGCTGAAACTCCACCTAACCTCATAT
>NW_015547639.1:26008-29415 GCF_001515605.1 Sinocyclocheilus anshuiensis
CATACCCAAATCCCCTCATCAACTGCCTGCTGGTCTCCTACAACCATTACCCATTCCACAACGCCCCTGGTCCCGCATAGCCATCGACTTCATAACAGATCTACCTGCCTCACAGGGTCACACTACCATTCTCTCTGTTATCGATTGTTTTTCCAAGGCCTGCCGCCTGATTCCTCTACCCAAACTACCCACTGCTCTTGAGACAGCCGAGGTGCTCTGCAACTATGTATTCAGGTTTTACGGCCTTCCTGAAGACGTGGTCTCTGATCGGGGTCCCCAGTTCACCTCCCGAGTCTGGTCCGCTTTCTGCCGACAGCTCAACATCAATGTCAGTCTCACCTCCGGGTATCACCCACAGTCGAATGGTCAGGTGGAACGTCTCAATCAAGAACTCACTCGTTTCCTCCGATCATACTGCCATCGCAATCAGACCGACTGGAGCCGCTACTTACTATGGGCCGAGTATGCACAGAATTCACTCCGCAAACCTGCGACAGGTATCACCCCATTCCAATGTGTCCTGGGTTTCCAACCCCCATTATTCCCATGGTCCGGGGAACCATCAGAACTTCCGGCCGTTAATTCATGGCTGCAACGAAGCGAGGAGACATGGAATGAGGCTCATGTTCATCTCCAAAGAGCAGTTCATCGAACAAGGGAGCAAGCTAATCGCCATCGGCGCACCAATCCCAACTATCAGCCGGGTCAGTGGGTCTGGTTGTCCACTCGGGATCTTCGTCTCCGGTTACCCTGCAAGAAACTCAGTCCTAGGTACGTGGGTCCCTTCAAAATTATTAGACAAATAACTCCTGTTTCATTCCGTTTGGCTTTACCTGCACATTATCGTATCTCACCCACTTTTCATGTCTCTTTGCTCAAGCCCGCTGGTGGTCCGAGAGGAGCGGAGGACCAGGAGGAGGCTGGTGACCAGAGAGTCCCTCCCATCACCATAGACGGCGAAGAGGCTTACCGAGTTCGGGAAATCCTGGACTTTCGTCGCCGGGGCGATTTCCCGATTACGACCGCTTGCTGCCTACCTATTCTGAACCTGCCTGCCTTGTTGATTCTTGCCATTGTTTGTCTGCCACCTGCCTCGACCCTTATAACGAACTCTGTTTACGATTCTGCCCAGCCTTCGTTGTGTCTGACACCTGTTGACGATTTATGCCTGTATGACCTGCCTTGTGATCTAATAAAGCTGCACATGGATCCTAACGCCACTGCCTCTGTGTTACACCTATAGCAGCTCTGACAGCCTGGTGGAAATTTCATTTGAGTTTGTAAGACTTTAGGCTTTTGAAGATCTCTGGCAGTCACAAAGTTTCAACGAAGTGTTTGAGTTCTGGAGTCTCGCTCGCGTGATGTTACATCATGTGAGCGCTTTGTAGCACGGTCACCAAGGCGAAAAGCCAAAGATCTAGAGAGAGAGAGAGCAAGCGAGCCAGCGACGAGGGCTTTGTGTCTAGTTTTAAGCAGGCTGATTTTGGTCCACCCCACGACGCGATCTTCCAATCGACTTGTTGCAAGGCGGAGCGTGCATACATTAACATGATGCTTCAATTCATCATGTGGGGAAATATCTTTGCGAAGATTTGGTTGATACTTATAAAAAGGGTTGTAATTTATGCGTATGATACCGAAAATCAACCCTTCATTCACACTAAGTTATTGCTAATGACACAAGCTTCCATTTAACATCAAACATCAGGTATTTTGCATACTCATTAATAATCTTATCTACTAAAAGTGGTTATAAAACATTGGTTAAACTTGCACCGATTACAATAAACACATCAAGCATAGAAAGGCACAAAACATATTATTTGTGAATATAGTTGCCCTTTTATACTTTTAATGATTTTAAATGATTGTCTTTTAAACTTGGTCCATG
This sequence comes from Sinocyclocheilus anshuiensis, assembly GCF_001515605.1. Classification (NCBI taxonomy): domain Eukaryota; kingdom Metazoa; phylum Chordata; class Actinopteri; order Cypriniformes; family Cyprinidae; genus Sinocyclocheilus; species Sinocyclocheilus anshuiensis. The sequence continues at coordinate 27,900 of NW_015547639.1, forward strand.
CAACGTCTGCGTTTCTTTGTTAAGAAGAAAAGAACGCGGGTCAGTTGGGTTTTAGAAAGGGCAGGAAGCAGGTGGTCAAGATTAATGTGATAGTCACGTATAGATCCAGTGTTTGCAGGCCTGAGGGCGTCAGTTAATTTACTCGTCCTTTTCCTGTTGGATATAATAGCTCCATACATTGTGCGATCACAAGGTATCTCTCAACTATATGATGGTTGAGGGGTGGGGGGTGAGATATTTAGATTCTCCTGGAATATGTCTGTGCAATAGTTCACGTGGTGAATCCATAGTTTACTTGTCTCTGTTCTCGGACAGAGATCCTACAATTATATCATTTTACTTACTTATCGGTTTCATATTATGTTCAATTGTTTCATATTATGTACAATATGTTTAATAAGCAGGATTGTAAGAATAGTAATACCATTAAAACCTTACTGATACCTATTCTTACTTGTAAGTCAGTAGGAGAGAGAGGTCCATCTCATTAGTTTTCACTTTTACTTAGCTCATTTTTGTATTTGCTCTGAGTAATTATTGATTAAATGTTCACTTTTTTATGAATACATTATCTTTACTTGTAATATTTTATCAACAACTTTTATTGTCTGCTGATTGTATTTGAATCAGGAAAAAGTAATTTTATAATTTCAGTTTTAATATCTAAGTGCAATGAAGGATTTTTTTGTTAGTAGTGTTTTACCAAACACAACAACATCCCATAAACCTTGAGTTTCCATTAACATTCCCTCTTATCTCTTATTCATTCAGACAAAACAGTTAATGAACCCTTACAATCATCATATTAAACAATGAAAATACATAAGCAAGGAAAATAATAAGAAAAATATAAAAAAATGAATGAATAAATTATCAAATAATAAAATTATTGAAATGGTAAATGATAATGTATTGTTTGATAAAAAATCTAAAAATAAATTACATAAATGGCTCATGATTATAAACGAGTAAATTATTATGAATGAATGAAAACAAGAAAATAAAAACAACACAAATGTGTGGTCGCTCTCTTGATGCAACACACAGTTTGTATTTGAGGATCCTCAGATCCTTCATGTTGTTGAAGTGTGATTCATAAATCACGTTTTCAGGGGAGCCCATGTCTTATTAAGGGGAGCCGAGCTCCCCCATAGTTCGCACCCTGCCGACGGCTATCCGGCCAAGTTTTACAAGAGGTTTTCTGCCAAGCTAGCACCTCTGTTGTGTAAGGTATTTGAGGAGGCCCGTGTTTCAAACTCTCTCCCCCTATCCATTGGCGCTTTTCCACTGCGTGGTACGACTCGGTACGGCACGGCACGGTTCGGCACGGTTTGCGTTTCTACTGCAGTTCAGTACCGCTTTAGAGTGGGCGGGATTATTCACGTCATTATAGTTGCGCCGCCTCTACTGCCGCGACTCCTAAAAAACTTTTTCATTCCGAGTCGCCCCATCAAGCTCTCACTGGATCCGCTCCTCTGCTATCAACGAGAGCAACGTCTGTACTTCCTCAACAGGG
>NW_015547639.1:29782-30143 GCF_001515605.1 Sinocyclocheilus anshuiensis
CGGGATTATTCACATGTCGTTATAGTTGCGCCGCCTCTACTACCACGACTCCTAAAAAAAACTTTTTCATTCCGTGTCGCCCCATCAAGCTCTCGCGGGATCCGCACCTCTGCTATCAACGAGAGGAACGTCTGATCTTCCGCAACAGGCAACAAAACTTTTTGGTTGTTAAAAAAAGGTGTGCTTGTTCAAAACAGTTGCGTTTGATCCTTCGCTGGCTGTGCTGATATAATCTAGCGGTTCTTTTGTGTCGCAAGTTCAGTGACGCAGGTAGGGACGATTCTCTCCGGCCAATCCGTGATCAGCAGAGTTTACACGTCACGTTTTGGTAACGGTACGGTTCACTTGGAACCCCAACCGA
>NW_015547639.1:30341-31117 GCF_001515605.1 Sinocyclocheilus anshuiensis
GTACGAAGTGGAAAACCCCCCAAAAGTGAACCGTACCAAGCCGTACCGTGCCGTACCATGCAGTGGAAAAGCGCCACATGACAAAGGCTGTCATATCGGTCCTTCTTAAAAAGGATAAGGATCCGCTTTAGTGTGAATCTTATCGTCCGATCAGTTTACTTTGCTGTGACTATAAGATCCTGGCTAAAGTGCTGGCAATCAGAATTGAACCAGTCACGAGAAAGGTAATTCACCCGGATCAAACTGGTTTTATTGCAGGGAGGCAGTTATCTTACAATATTCGTCGCTTATTTAATGTTATCTACTCACCCAAAAACAATATTAATCCAGAAATCTTAATATCTTTAGATGCTCACAAAGCATTTGATAGAATTGAATATGTTTATTTACTCGCAACACTAGGAAGGTTTGGCTTTGGCCCCGTATTCTGTTCTTGGATCAAAATTCTATATACTAGGCCTCAAGCATCCATTCAAACAAATAATATAATTTCTAAGTGCTTTCCACTTTCTAGGGGGACAAGACAGGGTTGCCCTCTGTCCCCCCTGCTTTTCGATATTGCCATCGAACCTCTCGCAATCTTGTTAAGGAATACAGATGGCTTGCCCGGAATACTAAGGGAGGGACACAAGCATAAGCTTCTGCTTTATGCGAACGATCTCCTCCTCTTCCTATCTAATCCAGATTCCTCTATACCGAAAGCCCTTACAATTATTTCAGATTTGGGAAATGTTTCGGGATACAAAATTACCTTGCAAAGAGTCTATTTTCCCTAT
>NW_015547639.1:31593-36983 GCF_001515605.1 Sinocyclocheilus anshuiensis
TAATATAATTATTAAGTTGCCCTCTGTCCCCCCTGCTTTTCGATATTACCATCGAACCTCTGGCAATCTTGTTAAGGAATACAGATGGCTTGTCCGGAATACTAAGGGAGGGACACAAGTATAAGCTTCTGCTTTATGTGAACGATCTCCTCTTCTTCCTATCTAATCCAGATTCCTCTATAACGAAAGCCCTTGCAATTATTTCAGATTTTGGAAATGTTTCGGGATACAAAATTAACTTAGCAAAGAGTCTTCCTTTCCCTATTAATCAAAGAGCACAACAAGGTCTTTCCAATCTTTCCCATTCTCAGTAAGCTTTGATAATTTTTTTCTACGTGTAAGTGTAACACGCAGATATAAGGATCTGTTCAATAGTAATTTTAAAAGAGAAAGAAAATACATGAACATGAACGAGACATAAAAAAAAAACCCTCGCATAAGAAAAATCACCTCCTCTAAAATGACAATATTACCAAGATTCTTGTTCTTATTTCAGACCGTGCCTGTTTTAATTCCCAAATAATTTTTCAAAGATCTGAATAATTGTATTTCCATGTTTCCTTGGGATAAAAAAATTCCTTGCATAAGAAAAGAATATCTGGAAAGAAAGAAGGAAGAGGGTGGATTGGCAATGGCAAATTTTTTATATTACTACTGGGTAGCCAACCTATACAAACTGATAATTTGGCTTTCTGATTTATCGAGTGATGAAGCTTCAATTTGGTTACTGATGGAACAGAACATGTGTAATCCAGTATCTCCACGTTCACTGCTCTGTGCTCCAATTCCAGTAAGCAAACACTATTCTACGAATAACCCAGTTGTCTGTGGATAACTCAGAATATGGTCACAGTAAACAAGCATTTGCCCCTATTCTCTTGAATCCTTTGTTTCCTCCTTCTCTTATAGATTCAGCATTTCAGTTGTGGTCTAGAAACAGAATTAGTTGGGTTAAGGACCTTTTCAAGACGGCATATTTATTTCATTCCAACAGCTAAGAACGGATTTTGAGATCCCTCAGTCTAATTGTGTAGGTACTTACAGGTCCGTAGCTTCATTAAAAACACTTCTCTCCCTCCTTGAACCAACCTGAAGGGGGCTGGATAGATGAGTTGTTAAATATCGACCCTTTTCGAAGGGGTATGTTGTCTATTCTGTATGAGGTTATTCAAAGAACCACCTCCCCATCTCTAGACAATATAAAGAGGCAATGGGAGGAGAAACTGGGAATAGAAATGTCAGATACACCCTGGCAGTGGGCAATAGAATTGGTACACTCATCTTCTGTATGTATTAGACATGGACTTCTACAATTCAAAGTGCTTCATAGGCTCCATCTGTCTAGGAGCAAGCTGGCTAAGATGTATCCGGGGTCAGATTCATCTTGCCCCAGATGTGGTTTGGAACCACATCTGGGTTTTGGGGTCATATGTTTTGGGGATGCCCCAGATTAAAAAGCTTTTGGATAGACATCTTCAGGACATTTTCATCTATATGTGATAAAGACATGGACCCTAATCCCTTGACTTCCATTTTCGGTGTAGTGCCGGAAGAAGTGCACCTATCAGCTAATCAGGTAGAAATCATCGCCTTTTCCTCATTATTGGCTAGGCGCCTGATTCTTCTCAGTTGGAAAAAGGTAAGGCCACCATCTCACAAACACTGGGTAGTAGAGGTGATGTATTATCTTAAACTTGAGCACCTTAAGTATACTATCCGAGGCTCCTCTGGAAAGTTTCACAGGGTCTGGCAGCCCTTTTTATCTTACGTTGAATCCGTATGGGACATTATTTCATAATTGATCATATCTGGACCCCCACCCCCCCCTCCCTTTTTTTTAAAAGGGGTGTGTATGTGTTTGATGTTTGTAGTTGTTTTGGTGTGAAATATGTGATTTAAGAAGAATGTTGTATATGTTTGTGTGGCTGAAATTATTGTATAATGAAAATCAATAAAAAATATTTTAATAATACATCAGCCTTTAATTATCTAATTACTTAATTGCAATGAATGTAGTTATTATAAAACCAGACTATATTTAGAGTCACGTAGACATATTATGCTGTTGTAGTTATTTAGCTGTAGTAGTTGATGAAGATGAGTGTCATTAGTGTTTGTTTTTGTATTGCTGATGTTTTATCCAGCAGTTTTATAGGGTTTTTATCATATATCCTGACTCAAATCATGTGTTCTAACAGCAAACACTCAGAATAAAGTGAGATGATGTTATGGCAACGTTATTTTATGGTTGCAAAAAAAGGTAACCTAAAATATAACCATTAGGGAACCTTGTGTGATTTTCACTGAAATATTGACTTTCTCTCATTTTTCTCTACCAATCCTCACTCACGAAGACTGCTGGTGTTGATCAAATACCATGCGAGTCTATAATATATTTATCATTTATTTGTGCAGATAGGCTTTTTCAAAGGAAAACAAATCAGCGCACCTTATAGACGCACGTAATTTTCCCCGTATTATTTCCCTCCTCTTGCCGCTTCACACTCCAGTCCAGCGGGTGGCGCTAAAACACATACGCTTGTTTGCCAAACACCATTAAACCTCAGAGGAAGAAGTTTAGTTTCACTCCGCTCCCTGTTGTTTTATCGTAATGCTGGCTTAATACAAACGGTTAGAAATGTTGTTTTTGTAAATAGAGAAATACAGTTTTTGAATCAGGTCAGTAAATACCTGTAATATTCTCGTCCTATATTCGAAGCAAGCAGGAATATCTGAAGGAGTATCATCTGAACTGAGATCTGCTGCTGTGAAGATGGTGTTTGTTAAAGTATATCCTTTATGTAAAAATACGATCTTAACTGTGATTAAATTTATATATTTCAAGTTTTTAATACTCTAATCAACAATTAGACAATTATGGCATGGGCAAATATGGATGTTTTTTTGCAAATGTATGTTTATTATTAGTGAAACCACCCTAAACATAGAGCATAAAGAACATAGACATGTTTCAAAGATGGTTGATATGTTTATCTATTAACCCCTTAACTGTCACCCCCCATTTTTTAAAATAGGCATGAAAGTGCACTATCCAAACTTAAATTGTTGTAATTTATGTATTTATATACTCTTTTTGAAGAAGAAAATCAGCAGATTATTGCAAATGTGGATTTATTTATTTTTTTTTAAAAATGAAAGTATCAAAAAATTATAGAAGTTTAAATTTACTGTAAATAAAATGCACTATATTAATTTAATTTTATATATAATAAATGTTTGACATAACAGGTTTTACTCTAAAATTGGTATAAAATTAAAGCCTTATGTCTAAATAAGTCATGTTCCAAATTGAAAGTTGATATGGAAAAAATTGAGGTTCCTGTGAGATTTTATTTAGGGCGTTATTCCACAAACAGCCACCGGGTGCCATCCAAACTCCATTTAATTTTTTGAATGCATTTTTCTGGCACAAATGTCTAGATTTCTCTGTCAATATTACTTCTATCTCTAAATATGTGTTTTGTCAAGATTATAAAAAGGTTTGATTCTAAAAGACCGTAATGCATTTTGTAATATGACACTTGACACTGCCCACTAAGGGGGAGGAGACCGCCAAAAGATTTTAAAGTACCATTTCCATTGTAACACAAAGTCCGAATTCAAAATGGTTTTCACAGGATGAATCTTGGGCTTTTAAGCTTTCAAATGACATATAATGTATGATGACAACTAAAAGGTTTGATAGAGAAAAAGGACAACAACAAAAAATCAGGTCCCCGGTGGATCTACCAACCAAGGAAAAGTGAACAAAAAATTAACCCAGTAACTTTGTTTTGGGAAGCCTTTTTCTGCAAGCGTCTGCGAAAACGAGATTTCGCTCCCTTGGTGACGTGGCAAAGAGATCTCATTATAATATTACTGCCCCTTAATCTGTAAGTTTACACCCACGGCGCCGTCATTGTGTTTTCGCAAGCGACAATGGTGAACCAGCTCTAATGCCATGGAGAAAGTTTGAGCAAAGCATGCTAACTGTTCTGTGTTTGGCTGCACAGACGAGCACAGAACACTGTTTAGAGTCCCACATAGAAAAACCACAGGTTCCCATTACTTCTCTTTCTTTGCACTGAGCCAGTTGCTCAAACAGACAAGCCTGTTTACATTTTCAGATGACAGGGCAGCTCGCTTTTTCTGCACAACATGCCCTGACAGTGAAAACAATCTTTCACAAGGTATGTATGTGGCAGGTGCTGCTAAGTATCTGCGTGCAAGGGAGGCCATCTCACTGTGTGGCCCTTCATGTTTGGACCACCACTGCAGGGGACAGTCCTCTATGCCAATAGAGGGCTCTGCCTCGTAGCGCTCCACACATTTCTCAATACAGTCCTCTTCTTCATCAGATGAAGACTCTGGCACAGACTTGAGACATGATCTCTTCTTAGGTGGCTCAGTTGTCACTGGTTAATCTTGCTGTGCAAGCCCCCTCTCCCGGAGCAGGGCACAGATTGAACTCCACGTCTCAGCTCTGTCAGCCCTGCTCAGACATTTGAAGTCCTTAAACCTAGGGTTGCAACCCTCAGCCATGTGATGTTGTTTTTTTCCTTCGGTGTTCCATGTCTGTTGTGAAAGTTTCCTTAAATGTAACCATGTATGCTGGGTCATCTTCTGAGACCTCTATCACACGTGATGACACAATGCTGGCAGCACAACTGAGCAAGAAACAAACTTCTCTCCTCCTAGAAGTTCACTCACATACCTGCAATAGTAGAGAAAAGCACTTTAATTTGAAAGTGAGTGAGACACTCATTATGTCTTTGTCTCACTCTCACTGACACACACGTGTGCACACACACACACAGTTTATCCAGTTCAGCTGCTGTTGGCATGGTTATGTTGCTTGCAGGTAGGGCTCATGCATCTCTCAGTGGCTCTTGATTTCTTTGAACACGCTTTATCATTTCCAGGGTGCTATTACATCTAGTTGACACCTCCTGTGTGAGTGACTCTTTCTTTTAAGGATGTGCAACTTGCTGCTTTTTGAGCTCGGCTGCATTTGCTGGGCTATGCTTGAAATGGCCCACACTACCTTCCTGCATTTTGCCAAGGCGCTGTCAAACGGGCTGTTCTGGAGCGAAACTGTGATGGCTCGGTGGAGGCTGTGTGCAATGCAAGGCATATGCTCGAACGGGAGCTGCCTGGCCACTGCAATCATGTTGTCAAACAGGAATCGTGCGCTGCGTTAATATCAGTGGTCAGTGTGCTAATTTTGAGTTTAATGTTCCACTGTCTGGCTACTTGCAGAAAGTGCTCAGCTCAAACATCAGCATAGTGCCTCTCGTCTGTCAAACAACAGTCAAAGCGTGCGACCGAAGATTCCAGTCTATGTCAAAATAATGTGCTGTGACCCCTAGGTAGCTATCGTTACTGAGGGA
>NW_015547639.1:37063-38601 GCF_001515605.1 Sinocyclocheilus anshuiensis
TCAATAGGGATTTCGCCTAGGGAGTCAAATTGGCTAGAAACGGCCCTGCCTGACAGTGAAAACAATCTTTCACAAGGTATGGATGTGGCAGGTGTTGCTAAGTATCTGCTTGCAAGGGAGGCCATCTCACCGTGTGCCCCTTCATGTTTGGACCACCACTGCAGGGGACAGTCCTTCATGAAAGTAGCAGTAGCGCTCCACACATTTCTCAATACAGTCCTCTTCATCATCAGATGAAGACTCTGGTGGCTCAGTTGTCACTGGTTTATCTCTCAGTGCAGTGCAACACGCTTTATCGTTTCCAGGGTGCTATTCCATCTAGTTGACACCTCCTGTGTGAGTGACTCTTTCTTTTAAGGATGTGCAACTTGCTGCTTTTTGAGCTCGGCTGCATTTGCTGGGCTATGCTTGAAATGGCCCACACTACCTTCCTGCATTTTGCCAAGGCGCTGTCAAACGGGCTGTTCTGGAGCGAAACTGTGATAACTCGGTGGAGGCTGTGTGCAATGCAAGGCATATGCTCAAATGGGAGCAGCCTGGCCGCTGCAATCATGTTGCGTGCCGTGCACTATCAGTGGTCAGTGTGCTAATTTTGAGTTTAATGTTCCACTGTCTGGCTATTCTGCCCCAGTCTTTGAGTAGTTATGCTGATTGGATTAGCACCTATGCATTTGAATGACACTGTTATGCTGATGAGATCAAGGCTGGGAAAAGGCCGGTGTCGGGCTGATTCCTGTACTTCATTTGCATGCTTTGTTTAAGGTAGTCACCCAGGTGCTTTGTCTCCATTTCTAAGCACTGCCCCCTTAAAATGTGTCTCCTGGTCTCTGCTTCGACGAGGAAAAAGTTTCCTACAATGCGATGCGAATAATTTCAAGTAGACCCTCATCCTCCACTACATTAACTGGCCTACATGCTGTCGCCACCCATTTAGCTATCACTGTGGTGAGTCTATTGCTTGTGGAGTTGTCCATCCCTCTCCGCTGCAAATTATTTAGTGTGGTCTGCCTATGGCGAGGAGGAGGAGAGCTCTCTGCATCAGCTGTATGCTACGCCATCAAGTGATATTTTAAACTCAACGTGCTGCGATGATAACTTAATTCACATCGACAATAAATGCAGACAACTTATGGCTTGTCGAGAGAACCATCAGATATTGTTTTGTATATGAATTTACCGTTCAGAAGACCTCTTTCTTTCTCCATTTCTGGCAAGCTGCTGCACCCTTTACTGGCTATGGCTGCATCTCTTATTTATCCTACTAAAGCCTAGGCCTCGGGTCAAACAGGAAATGTGTGCTGCATTAATAAAATTTGTGCCGTTAAAATTAAGGATGCTCAGATCCGCCTTTTTCACCTCCGATACCGATTCCGATACCTAGGGTTCGGTATTGGCCGATACCAGTGAAGTTTTTTTCCCTCATTTAAATAAATGTAGAATTTATATATCTCTGTGTGTGGAACTGATAATCATTCTTTCACAATCTACTAGATACAGACTACTTCATTATAAAGAAAAATAAAATAAACAAATATGAA
>NW_015547639.1:38903-46141 GCF_001515605.1 Sinocyclocheilus anshuiensis
GAATGTATAGCATATTTTTTAATAAGGCAACAACATATGATAGATACGATAGGACAAAACAAATACAGTGCAGCATGAACTGTTTATATACAGTCTGAGCACGAAGCGCTTAAAATGTGCACATCCAGTGTGCAGAATGATGCGCTTGAAGCAACATGGCATCACAGCCTGACGCCGTGTTGCTTCAAGCGCATCATTCTGCACACCGGATGCGCACATTGTAATCGCTTCGTGCCAGAAACTGCAAAGCACAAAGGGAAGAGAAATTGATGCGTAGTGTATTATATCTGTGCAACTGTTATTGAGCCTTTCTTTAAACAGTTTTAAATTTGAGTTACTGTGCAAGTTAAAAACAATTTATAGTCTTTTCTACGCCCGTGTTTTGTTCTCACAGACACATATTCATATGTAGCTCAAATATTCATATGTACCTCACATTAAGCTATTGTATGGCTTCAGAAGTAACACAGAATAATTTGCAAAAAAAATCTCGGATTTGGATCGGCCCTCTCTGACCGATACCTGATCCGAGAAAAATGGCATTATCGAAGACGATACCCGATATGAATATCGGATTGGCGCATCCCTAGTTAAAATGAATTTGCGTTAATGTGTTATTAACGCGTTCTTTTTGACAGCCCTAATAAAAATGTATCAAAATGACCAATATTTTGTATAGCAATTGTCTGCTTTACAGGTGCATCTCAATAAATTAGAATGTCGTGGAAAAGTTCATTTATTTCAGTAATTCAACTCAAATTGAGAGAATAAGGCAGAAAATATATTTTATAATTTCTATACTGTAATAAATGTGTGTGTCTCTAATTAACGCAGTCTCGTATATTTGTATATGTAACGTTATAGCATATGTGACCGCAAGGAATCGCTGGTTTATAATAGCGAGTAGATTACAGAATATAAAGCAATAAAAAGAAGGATACAATTTCCGGATTATATGTTGAGTAATAATGCTTGAATATAAAAAAAGAATAACAAATCAGAAAAAAATATACAGCGTCGGTGGTACCCAGTGGCAAAAAAGAAAAACGTGGTGGAGGGCACGAAAGATATTTCCTATTGAAATACATTAGATGGAAATTCGTGCTGAGTGACACGAAAAAAGAGGGAAATTCGTGTCCATGAACACGAATCAATAGATTAAATTTCGTGACTATATCACGAACTGCTGTGAGACTGGGTTGTGCATACACGAAAACCTGCAGTTTGCGCTTTGGCATGATTAATAAATGCATATTATTTCTCAAAAGGTGTTTGCAGACGAACATTGCGGGTTTTACGCTAGCAGTAAATGCATGCTGTACATTTATACACTTATATATGGGTAGCGCCAAGAGATTACACAGCTGTACCATTAAAAGCTCAGTTTGTTGGCCACAATTTCATACAAGTTCACATAAAAACTCACCTGCTACCGACGTGGTCAAAACGAAGACAGAGACCTGTTTATGTTCGCACTTTGATGGTGAAACGTTCTACAAAAAAGGAAAGAAAAGAAAGAAAGATATTTTTGCACAGAATGTTCTTTCTTCAATCTCAAATGAGTTTCCGCTCTCTACCAACGAACACTGTGAGGAAACTGCGCGTCGTGCAGTGTCAGCGTTTTTTTATGATTATTATTTTGCTTTGTAATTTTAGGGGTTATTTGTTGGTTTAATTAACTGACATAAAATGTGTAATGAAAAAGCAGGAATATTGTACATACTGTAATGAATTCAGCCACCACTAGGGGTCACTGGTGAGCTTCCTTATGGCGGATATAACACCTATGCTGCCACCACCTTTAATTCTAACCCGGTCTGGTCCGGGAGGAGCACTCAAAACACACTCAAGAGCAGGGATTACAAAAGAATACACTTTTTATTAACAATAGCAGCCGTTTGGCATGGTCCTACTTAAATATCCTGATTACATACACTGGTCATGTTATTTCATTAAACCGTGAACACACATTTAAAAGAGAACCCGAGTACTCATTCCAAATTCACAGCAAACAATAAATAGTGTGAAATCTCATGCAAAACACACTTAATTAGAAACTCCAAGCATAAATCACATGCCCTATGTGTAATAACCAGCACAGGCAATCAACGTACAATTCGGGAGGACAATAATCACCAATGACTGGGCACCACAACAACACACATAAATCTTATAGAATTAAAATTATTTCGGACTTCCCTGACCAGGTCCGACGACACCCTGCCGTCACTGTGAGGACTCAACCTTCCCCTCCCAATGATAGGAAGGTCTCCTTCAAAAGGCCTGCCAGGTCCACCTACACTCTCTTCCCTATCTACCTAAATTTCCCCCCACTATCTACCTCCGGGCCAATAAGTGGGACCCCGGTTTTCTTCACGCCGGTGGTGCTAGCCAACCACGAACGCTACGGATCCCCTTCTTTTGTGAACCCAGCAGGCTTAAAAAACACAGAGTATCAGTCTCTTTCACAGTTAATTATCAGACAACAGAGCGTGCTCACCTTTCCCCTCCCCCCCCTTTTAAAAGTATCCAAGAATTGTTCATTGTCCACAGGTGTGCTCGAAGACATCACTCCTTCCGTATTTGTCCGTAGCAGTGACGTCACGCACCGTCAATCGAATCATAATCATTACAATACATTTGCAGGTGTGAGGTGTGTGCGTCTTCCTTTTCTTCTTCTTCTTCTTCTTTCTCCAAGCAGAAAAAAAAGCCTTTCTATCATTGGTCAGGTTTCCTGCTCATTTTTTTTTACTGTATTTGGATTTACAGTAAATTAAAAATACTGTATTTTAATGGCGCCAAGAGGATATTTCCCATAATGCAATTTTAAAATACAGTAACATACTATGTAACTGTTTTACAGTAAAGTACAGTTCATATTACAGTTAAATACTGTGAAATTTACAGAAATCTCTTACAGTGTAGCAAGTACCAAATACATGCGTTTCAAATAAATGTTACACATACGGCTGCTACTGCTGTTGTTGTTGTTCTTTCAATAAGCAAATTTAAAAGGTATACAATAGGCCTAAATGAAATGCCAAAAGAACATACAATAATAAACCTTTGTTTTTATCAAATCATGACACCACATAAAATCTAAAAAGGTGTAATAATTTATCCAGTTTATTCAAATAAATGAAAACTGATCAAATTAAGTAACAAACAGGTTTGTGTTATTGAGATGACTCCAAAATTTGTTCCACGTCATGCTAAAGTTTTCAGATTATGAGCCATTCACACTTAAAGACTGATAATGGGAATGGAATGGTTCTGTAAACATGATACTTGACTCTGAACTGCTGCTAATCATTATTCTTTTGTCTATAATATTCTTACCATTGGTACCCGTGTCTCACGCATAGATACACCATCATTGCATCTTTATTGTGTTTAGGCGATAGGCGCGACACATGTTTACATTAATCTACACCCCGCCTCCGGCAGCGCGGGGGTGTTGGAAAGTTCGAAAACAGTATACCGTCGCTCAGCCTTTTCGAACTTATTTTTGCCCCCAAACAAAGAACGAAAACGAACTTCGTTTGAAGTATATCGGGCCTTAAAGGGGTCATATGATGCGATTTCAATTTTTCCTTTCTCTTTGGAGTGTTACAAGCTCTTGGTGCAAAGAAGATCTGTAAAGTTGCAAAGACTAAAGTCTCAAATCCAAAGAGATATTCTTTATAAAAGTTCAGAGTCAGCCACACCTACCTAAAACGGCTCGTTCTAACACACCCCCACATATCTACCTCACTATGTGGGAAGATTTGCATAACGCCGCCCAAATGTTCGAGGCCTGCCTACCTAGACGACTAAGTGGTCGACTATGCTGGGAACCCATCAGGACAGACTGTTAAACCTAAACAGAAGGTAATGGTGACTTCGACCCCCATCTCCTCTCACCACCCATTTGGAACAGCTGGTGCATCAGAGGACTTCATGCTGCAGATAATGGAAATTACAGCGAGAGCGAGACTGCTAGACGCCAAACAGAACTCTTGGAGAAAGTCCTGCTCCACAGCACTCCTCAAACATCTGCTCACTCCTCACGAGCATCATCTCGGCATCAGACACCTTGAACCCAGATCCTGAAATCAGTGGAAAAGGGACAGCTGAAATTGGATGCTAGCCCTGATGATGTTACCCCAGACCGTCATCTTTAGCCACAGCCTGGGAAAACCCAACCCCCATTTGTTGAGGAACTGTCACAAATGCTGTGGAAAACTCAAATCGGAAACATTAATTTCCAGTCACCACCCCCTGTGAGCAGAGAGACTAGCCTGTCGACACACCATTATGCCTCACCATGCTGGAGCCCCTCATCAGATCCAACTAGAACCCGTGTGCGTACCAGTGCAGAGCCCTGGATGAAACCATTACCTCCTCTCCCCGACCAGAGACTGAGCCAAACCACCCAGCTCCCATACTATCAAGTACCACCACCCTCTGAGGCTTATCCAGTACACAGTCAGTTTGCTCCAGAGACTGAGCCAATGTCAAGAATTTTGTACCCAATTACAACATCTCAGCTTAGGGCTGATGCAGTGACCTACACCCCCCATCCCTCATCATACTGGCCTCCAACAATAGAGGGCCCCACCTTCCCAGATTTAATTAAAGAGGACAGAGCCTAACACAGAGCAATTCTTTATAGAATTGCAATATTTTTTGGACATGTATAATTTAAAATTGTTTTGTATTGTTTTTGTTTTGTTTTATTGTATTTATTTTACATGTTTGAAATAGTCTCAAAAAATCAAAATCAAATTCAGCAAAAAAAAATTGAAGTTTGTGTGTTGCTGCTGTTACAAAATGTTTTTATTTTTTGTTTGTTTGTTACTTTCAGCATTCTTTTTATTTAAAAACATGGTGCATTTTATGTTTTGCAATGCTAAAACCATTTTAGGTTTAAATAAACACTGAGAATTGTTAATAATGTGTCTCTGTCTGTCATTTAAGTTATGTATTTATTGTAATGACCTTGAAAAGTAGATTCAGCATTGGGGAAAAAGGAGCATATTTTTACTCAACAATAATACATTTATGGTATTGTTACGGAGCAAGCTTTTATTAATAAACATGGTAAAAAAACACAGGCAGGGTCGAACAACAGCAAACGGGTATGGCACAGGCAAGACAAAAGAGCAATCCAAAAACAGGCTCGAGTCAGACGACAGCGAACGTGAGCAATAGTCCAGGCGAGGGGCAAACACAGTCCGAAACAGCAAGGCAAAAGGTAAATCCAAGAAACGTGGACAAGCATCAGAAACCAGGAAACACAATGAGGCTAGACTAAGACTAGAACTAGGAACTGAGACTACACTGTAAAAACAAGTCTGTAACATTTACGGTAAAAAAACGGCAGCTGTGGTTGCCGGAATTTTACTGTAAAAAATATAACCTATTGAAGTAGTGAAATATGTTTTGTGCTTCTGTAATACAGTGATAACCACCAAATGCAGGTGGTGATGAGAAAGTCACATGATGAACCAAAGCCCATCACAAGCAGCTTTTAAATAATAACATATATAGAAGGTGCACAGTGTCATTCACACAGACACACCATCGTGGTAACACACATGAAACTAAAATTATGCAATAAACATTCATTTAACATTAGGTGTAACATACAACCCTAATATACAAAACTGATAAGAAAAAACTAAGAAGAAACAGTTATTTTAACAACAACAACAAAAAAAAACATCAAATTTGAAATGTAACGCAGGGAATTCTGGGAATGTCAATTTACGTTTATTCACTGTATATTATACGGTCTTTTTCAATACTGTAAAATTACATGTAATGTCCAATACAGTTTTCCACCGTATATAGTAAGGGAATTTACAGTTAACCATTTAACAGGTTTTTACTGTAGCATTTTTACAGTCTTTTACCATTAAATTCACGGTCATTTTTTACAGTTTAGGAACTAGAAACTAAGACAGGGAAATGGCTCTGTAAAGTGCTATCACTTGGAGAGAGATAAACGCAAACAATACTCGGCGACTTGAGCAGGATCTGAGTGGGTGATATATAGTGTGTGTAATAGCTTTCAGGTGAGTGTGTGATTGGTTACAGCTGTGTGCAATCAGTGCAATGGATGATGGGAAATGAAGTCCAGGATATAGTGTAACAGTCCATGTAGTGAGTGGGTGACCTCTGGTGGTGAGTGAACGAAAGTTCATAGACCGGATTCGTGACAGGAGTAAAGAGCCTTGCTAAAGGACACACCGGTGGTGACGACTGCAGAGATCGAACCAGTAACCTTCTGCTTACCAGCTCAGTGCTTTAGCCCACTACACCACAAAAGTAATGAAGCTATATCAAAAATTAGCATGCAATTGTAAACGTGAAATTAAATTTGACAAGAAATTAAATGCTGACAGCATGAGATATAAAGCGTTTTACTCTGTGTAAATGTTTTACAGGTAGTTGTGCTCATGGAGAGCAGGCACATTAATGTTTGGAGCAGACACAGCAGCAGTCAGATTGTCCCACACATGTTCTCCTGCTCTTGTTCAAGATTGTGTGGTTCAGGGGTGTCATCATGATCTTCCTCATCCTCTCTATGCACTCAGGCAATGATAGCCTCGATGTCCCTTTCCCATCCATGATCAGATTCCAGTCTGACTGCAGCAATGAAGGTCGTGATGGACGGCAGAGACAGGTGAAGGTGGACACAGTGGTCAGCTGCTTCATCAGAATAAAGCTGCAGAACTGTCTCAGCTGTGTTGAGATGCAGTAGATGTGGGCTCACTGTCTGTAAATACATGATTGTTAGAACAATATGTTTGAATAAAGCTTTGTTTCATGTGTCGATGACTTGTATTTATTTATTGTCAGTGTTACTTTTATTTTTACTCATTTATTAATGTTTCCGGTTTTCAGTAACTAAAATATAATTGTTTCATTAACTTGTGCATTCATTCATTACTTAACTGAAAATTTAGATGTATTCACGTTGGCTGTGTTTGTCTAGTGTGTAGTCATGCATAGCTATGGCATATGACAAAACAAATGACATTTTGCTAATTATTGGTCAGCATTTATCATTATTATTGTTCATAAGTGTTGGGGTGGGCTAGCAATGCATTCTGGGGTAATCTTAACTTCTAAGTAGTAATACATTTTTCAAGTGTAAAATTAATAGTCTTCTCCAAAGGCGAGATCTTCTAGCAGCTGATCGACGTCTCCTTTGTGCAGATATTACAAATATTGCAAACGCTGAGGAAAAC
>NW_015547639.1:47432-49711 GCF_001515605.1 Sinocyclocheilus anshuiensis
ATTTACGGTAAAAAAACGGCAGCTGTGGTTGCCGGAATTTTACTGTAAAAAATATAACCTATTGAAGTAGTGAAATATGTTTTGTGCTTCTGTAATACAGTGATAACCACCAAATGCAGGTGGTGATGAGAAAGTCACATGATGAACCAAAGCCCATCACAAGCAGCTTTTAAATAATAACATATATAGAAGGTGCACAGTGTCATTCACACAAACACTAAACACCATCATGGTAAAACACATGAAACTTAAATAATGCAATAAACATTAATTTAACAACATTAGATGTAACATACAACCCTAATGTACAAAACTGAGAAGAAAAAACATAGTTATTTCAACAACAAAAAAAAACATCAAATTTGAAATGTAACGCAGGGAATTCTGGGAATGTCAATTTACGTTTATTCACTGTATATTATACGGTCTTTTTCAATACTGTAAAATTACATGTAATGTCCAATACAGTTTTCCACCGTATATAGTAAGGGAATTTACAGTTAACCATTTAACAGGTTTTTACTGTAGCATTTTTACAGTCTTTTACCATTAAATTCACGGTCATTTTTTACAGTTTAGGAACTAGAAACTAAGACAGGGAAATGGCTCTGTAAAGTGCTATCACTTGGAGAGAGATAAACGCAAACAATACTCGGCGACTTGAGCAGGATCTGAGTGGGTGATATATAGTGTGTGTAATAGCTTTCAGGTGAGTGTGTGATTGGTTACAGCTGTGTGCAATCAGTGCAATGGATGATGAGAAATGTAGTCCAGGGTATAGTGTAACAGTCTGTGTAGTGTGAGAGTCCATGTAGTGAGCGGGAGACCTCTGGTGGTGAGTGAACGGAAGTTCATAGACCGGATTCGTGACAACTACACATTCTTATATATTTTTAAAGGGGTCATATGATGCTATTTCAAGTTTTCCTTTCTCTTTGGAGTGTTACAAGCTGTTTGTGACGCAATCGGACGGAAGGCCACGGACCGGATTCGTTACAGGTATATTGCTGGTGTATTTCAAAGACACTCATAATTAATTTGTACTGTACTTGTGATACAAAAAAAGTACACTTTAATATCACTAATCAAGCATGTAATTAGGCATATACTTAAAGTGTACTAAGTATACTTGAAGTTGTCCTAGTTTAGCATATAAAAGTACACTAAATACACTTAACTATAATTTAATTACAACTAAAATATACTTAGTACAAATATAGTTGTTCCAAAATAGCACACTTCAAGTTAACTAATAATTAACACACTTGAAGTACGCCGACAATTAGTCTGGCTGCAATTATACTTAACATTTTTTTCCCACTAGGGTAGGAGTGTTAAATAAAAATAAAGATGATTATCTTCATTCAGTTGTTCCATTTCTATAGGTTTGGTAACAAAAAAGCTCTTAATTTCAAAGATAATACAAGCTAATCTGTGTATTCAGTAGGTTGCATTAGTGGCATTAGGCATTGTAAGTATACAACAATGTGACAATAAAACAATGCATTTACTTTTTACTTTTGATACTTGAGTACTTTTAAAAGCATGTACTTTCGTACTTTTACTTAAGTAAAAGCCTGTCTTTACAACTTTCACTTGTAGTGGAGTAGTATTTGACCAGTAGTATCTGTACTTTCACTCAAGTAATGCAGTTGTGTACTTTGTCCGCCTCTGCATCTGCTGGTTTTGAAGATGAAGATGAACTTTATTTTGAACTTCACTGTGGAACTTTAGATAATGTTTCTTTGTCATGATGCTTGTACTGACAGATTTATCCAGATGATAGTTCACTGCTTGATGCATTATTGTGTCACATTTGTTGAGGACGCAGCATCAGATCTGAAAGTGCTGGATCTGAAGATGATCTACTTAGCTCAGGTGCTGCTTCAGGTCTGAAGCCCTCAAAAATGTTTTATCGCATTGATCACATGCATGACGCTTCTCTCCAGTGTGGATGTTCATGTGATCCTTAAGATGTGCTGATCGTCTGAAACTCTTCCCACACTGATCACAAGTGAACAGTTTCTCTCCAATGTGGATGTTCATGTGATCCTTAAGGTGTGCTGATCGTCTGAAACTCTTCCCGCACTGATCACATGTGTATGGTTTCTCTCCAGTGTGAATAATCTCATGTGTTTTCAGATGTCCTGACTGACCGAATCTCTTGTCACAGTGTGAACACTTAAACGGTTTTTCTCCAGAGTGAATCCTCTCATGCAGTTTTAAACACTTTGCTGAAGTAAAAGTCTTTTCACACTCAAAGCACATGTACTCTCTCA
>NW_015547639.1:49924-51906 GCF_001515605.1 Sinocyclocheilus anshuiensis
CAAGTGAACAGTTTCTCACCAGTGTGGATGTTCATGTGTACCTTAAGGTGTGAAGATCGTCTGAAACTCTTCCCGCACTGATCACAAGTGAACGGTTTCTCTCCAGTGTGGATGTTCATGTGTACCTTAAGGTGTGAAGTTCGTCTGAAACTCTTCCCGCACTGATCACAAGTGAACGGTTTCTCTCCAGTGTGGATGTTCATGTGTATCTTAAGGTGTGCCGATTGTGTGAAACTCTTCCTGCCCTGATCACTAGTGTACGGTTTCTTTCCAGTATGAACTCTCATGTGAAGCTCAAGAAGACATTTGTTTGTCAAACTCTTTCCACACTGAGTGCAGGTGAAAGATTTATTGGCTCTTCTTTTCTTTAAATCTTTCTGTTTTGGTTGAACTCCACTTTTGACATGATTTTTCTCCTCAGATTCACTCAATTCTTCTTTTGCCTCATTATCTTCAATCAACTCTGAAAAAAAGTAAAAACAGTCAATTTTCATTAATTCGTTTGAAAATAACAGAAAAGTGAAAGGACATAAATTTAGGCAGATTTTTTTATAGGTTTAAAGGGGGCGCGACTGTAACGATTGTTGTCCCCAATGTGGCCTTAACACTTCCGTCACAAACTTTAAATGGACGACGCACACAAGACTCTGGTTGTCTGTTCTTTCTTTTATTCTCCGCAGCAATGATAATCGTGTCTGAGGAATACATCAAAATGTATTATTACACAGGGTGAAAACACTGCAGACATAAACCACCGCAGCAGTGTCAACCATTTTCTGCTGAACTCCATACAACTTGTAACAATTCCATGTTAACAAAATAACGAAAATAAACATGAAAATCACATACCTGAGGAATACATCAAAATGTATTATTACACAGGGTGAAAACACTGCAGACATAAACCACTGAAATAAGAAAAACATAAAATAAACAAACTCACTCTCATTAAGGGTAACTGTGTGTTTTCCATTTAGCCATCTGAAGCTACATCAGCAGCAACATGTTAATTTCACCGCATGAGACACGAGGCACAACGATAAGTACTCAAAGTTTCCATCGGACATATAAACCCATCCAACTCACTGTACATTTGTTGATATAATCACTACAAACGTTTACATGTGAAAAACTCATATTAAACACACTTATATCACTTTTTAAACAGGAGAGAAGAGTAACACGCTTACCCGCAGCAGTGTCAGCCATTTTCTGCTGAACTACGGTAGGCGCGCAAGGACAAAATAATGAATGTCTGCAACGCATTAACCACCAGGGGGCACCAAAACACTGTTTCATTTAATTTACCCTCTAATTTCATGTAATTCAACACCATGAATATCATTAGAATTAATGTTCTTTTTAACTCTGTTACACGACCAAAAAAGTTTGAGAACCACCGGTCTAAAGTTAACAGACAGCGTTTAGTGCAGTCCACATGTCTACATATGTTTATTACAGTGACTTTGAATTACCTAAAGTAGTGTGGTAAAGCAACAGATTTGTTTCTATATTTCTGCAATCTACTTTAGTTTGTGTGATTTGTTACTGACTTTCATATTAATGTTTACACCAGGCTTATTTGTCAGTGCTTTATGTTGTCATAATAATTACATGCTTACAAGGTTGGAAGTTCAACAAATCAGTCAATATACTGTGATTGTAGTTGTTAAATAAAAATGTCATTCATATCAATTCATGCATATGTTTAATATAGTGTGTTGGGCATACTATACAATGATTTATAGCATGTCTTTGTTGAATAATACAGAATACAGAACATACTTTAAAAAATAATTGCATATTCAATTGCAATCGCAATATTGGGGTAAAAAAATTGCGCAATTAGATTATTTTCCAAAATCGTTCAGCCCTATTTCCGATGGACTCACTAACTTTAACGTTAACTAGTTTTAGCCAGAGATACCTTGCTAAAGCACAAGATGACATTAACGTTCTGCTTGAGCAGATGAAAATTGTAA
>NW_015547639.1:53112-56398 GCF_001515605.1 Sinocyclocheilus anshuiensis
TTTACATATGTTTATTACAGTGACTTTGAATTACCTAAAGTAGTGTGGTAAAGCAACAGATTTGTTTCTATATTTCTGCAATCTACTTTAGTTTGTGTGATTTGTTACTGACTTTCATATTAATGTCTACACCAGGCTTATCTGTCAGTGCTTTATGTTGTCATAATTATTCTTACATGCTTACAAGGTTGGAAGTTCAACAAATCAGTTAATATACTACTGTGATTGTAGTTGTTAAATAATAATGTCATTCATATCAATTCATGCATCACCTAATTTCATCGTAACATATAGGCCTGGCCTACAGAAAACCGCTCTTGCAGAGTATAATTTTGGACATGATTTCTATAACAAGAATATGATACATTTGACAAAGATTTGATTGGAAGAAACGTTTCAAGCAAGAATTTTCACACTCATACAAACCCGACATGAATATAATCCTATAAACTATTCAATAGTTATTCAAAATACACACACGATAAGTGATTACAACCTGATAGTCCAGTGTGTGGGTTACATACATGATGTGGAGTTAAGCAATGGACTGATATTAGTTTATAAGCCTTTTTGAGTTCATTTTGGTGCATCTACATGGAAAGGCAGTTTCTGTGCCATTCTGTGGATGTATGTGGACATGTTCTGTGAAGACCAGAGAGGTTAAAAAGGTCTCCTAAGGAATCTCAGTCTGTTCTTTGTCTTCTAGGTGGGGGAAAGTCAATCCAAAGAGCTCGTGATCGTGATTACTATCACTGCTTTACATGTGATGGTCATGCTGTGCATCTCTGACATGTTCTGTGAAGACCAGAGAGGTTAAAAAGGTCTGTAAGGAATCTCAGTCTGTTCTTTGTCTTCTAGGTGGGGGGAAAGTCAATCCAAAGAGCTCGTGATCGTGATTACTATCAGTGGTTTACATCTGATGGTCATGCTGTGCATCTCTTTGACCATTAATCTTGCCTATTTGCCCCAAAATTGACAATCTCCTTGGAATTGTCAAAAAGTGTTCTTTTGTTTAAATGCTGTGAGCTACTCAAAGCTGCTAGTTGGTGGACTTGCTTCAGGCTTGTGGCGTCAGGATCTGATTTACGAACATCCTGTGTCTTGGGCCTTTCTGTGGAATTCAGCTCCTCGTGTTTCAACCATGTTCTTGATGGAATCTTAAATTGTCTGAGTCGGTCTGATACCCTACACCTAATTTACATTTAACATTTCAGAGTAATAATGTTTTGAATGTGTAGATTTCATAAATTTAGACCGTTTTGAGCAGTCGTGTTCAAAGGAATTTAATGGAATCCATTGAAGTCAGTACTGGTAATTAGGGATGCACTGATAGGATTTTTTGGGGCCGATAACGATATCGATTTTAACAAACACTTATTGGCCGATTTCGATACCGATATTTGTCACTTCCTCTCTTATTTGAAATGTTGGCATCAAAATAGATAGTATTTTGATCATGTTTTAAAACAGCAAAGTTCAAAAACACCTGCATTAAATTATACTAGCCGTTTTATTGCTGCATCATCAAATAATTTCTAGTGAACATGGATTGGATCCATTTAACATTCAGCAGGCCTACATAAATACAACAGAACAAAGATACATAATAAATAAACAGTGCTTTTTAGGTAGGTTTAACAGTTTTCAGGTACAGAAATAAAGTAAACAAATGTAAAATAACACTTCACTGTATAAATTAAATACATATTAATCCTTTATTGTAACAGACTTTGATTAATCTTCTCATTTGTTTTTGTATACATTTTTACATATTTACATATTAATCCTTTATTGTAACAGACTTTGATTAATCTTCTCATTTGTTTTTGTATACATTTTAATATTTTTGTAAGTTTAAATATGTATGAGATCTCCTTTACTAAGGCGGGACTCTTATTTTGACGGGTATTCTAGTCTACGGAGCTATATGGGTAATGAAAGCAGCAAAGCACTAGTGATGGGAAGTTCGGATCATTTTACCGACTCGGACCTTTGAGTCTCGTTCAGCAAAATGAACGAATCTTTTTTCGAGTCATTTCGTTCATTTTAGCAAAATATAATTAAAATGTTACGTGTTACTTCCCTAACACGTCTACTACTTACGCAAACGTTGATCACACTACAAACAATACAAAACTGCTATAAGAAACAGAAAAGATTAATTAATTGTTTACCTGGGTCTTCAGTCTATGATTAGCGCACCTCACCTCTTATCTGACAAGTCTTCAGGTTTGAGTCGTTCATAACGTGACAGCTGAAACTTGGCCAGAAGGTAGAGCTCCCTGAGGGGACATTCTGACAAAGGCTCACCCCAATCGGCCAAAGGGGGGCACTACAGCGCGAAAAACTAAAATTTCATACATTTTTGGCCCTAACTCGTACACCTTTTGTCGTAGACTCAAAAATTTTACATCGTTGCAATTCTTGGGTCAACACAAACAAGAGACAGACAGATTTTCTCTACGACGCACGGTTTTTCCGTAAAATTGACCTATATCCCAAACCTACTTTTGCGAACTAGTCCAAGGTTTTTCACCCGATCGGAACCAAACCACTGCAGAAATATTCGCTGGACACTGAATATCAATAATTATCAAAAAAAAGTTGAAATTTCGATTTTTGCGCGAAACAGTATGCCAAGAAGCCTCTATGCTAACGTTAGCCAAATGTTAATTGAAGTATACCTCTTGAATGGAATGAGATATCTTCACCAAACTCAGTACACGTATGTAGGAGCTTAATCTTTGGTCAAATTAAAAAAAAAATGCGCAGCTTTGCCACTTGGGGGCGCTATAAGACAGAAAAAACATAAATTCAGCTATAACTAGGCAACCATTGGTCTGATCGACTTGAAAATTGGTATGCAGCGTCTTGGTCCAAAGTTGCACAAGTGTCTATGAGGACATTCGCATATCTCAAAAAACATGGCCGCCATTGACCAAACAATTTTAAGCACCTATTAAACAAGGTTAACGGAGGTCAATCAGAACGAAACTCGGTGGGCATGTTCGACTCAGGGCCTTAAAGGTCTGTAAGAATTTTGAAAGAAATCGGCCACTAGTTGGCACTAACGAGATTTTTTGGCTCTGTAATCACGTGTTGTTTCACATATCCACACAATATGCATATCATTTGATAGAGCTCCTCATAATGCACAACTTTGCTTCAAGAACCATTGCTGTCAATCAAATCGTTCATGAATTATTCACGAATATGTTAAAAACCTACTTTTGCGAACTAGTCCTAGGTTTTTCGCTCAATCTCGATCAAACCACTGCAGTAATAT
>NW_015547639.1:56841-59740 GCF_001515605.1 Sinocyclocheilus anshuiensis
TATAAGACAGAAAAAACATAAATTCAGCTATAACTAGGCAACCGTTGGTCTGATCGACTTGAAAATTGGTATGCAGCGTCTTGGTCCAAAGTGGCACAAGTGTCTATGAGGACATTCGCATATCTCAAAAAACATGGCCGCCATTGACCAAACAATTTTAAGCACCTATTAAACAAGGTTAACGGAGGTCAATCAGAACGAAACTCGGTGGGCATGTTCGACTCAGGGCCTTAAAGGTCTGTAAGAATTTTGAAAGAAATCGGCCACTAGTTGGCACTAACGAGATTTTTTGGCTCTGTAATCACGTGTTGTTTCACATATCCACACAATATGCATATCATTTGATAGAGCTCCTCATAATGCACAACTTTGCTTCAAGAACCATTGCTGTCAATCAAATCGTTCATGAATTATTCACGAATATGTTAAAAACCTACTTTTGCGAACTAGTCCTAGGTTTTTCGCTCAATCTCGATCACTAAATATTCTCAATTACGTTAAAAACCTACTTTTGTGAACTAGTCCTAGGTTTTTCGCTCAATGTCGATCAAACCACAGCAGAACAAATCTCTGGACTCCCTAGATCAATAATTATCAAAAAAATGTTGAATTTTGTCCTTTGGTGAGCTATAACGGGGTCATTTAGAAAAGGGGCGTGGCTGCATATACCCAAAAGCCTATAAAACGTAAACGAAAACCCAAAACTTTACAAAACTTGGTGAAAATATGTGACTGCTGACTCTTAAGAAGCATGCAAAGTTTCAGGGTGATCGAGTGGCGCTATAACAGTCATAACTGTTAAAAATCATCATATTTCTTTGGTAAATTACCTGCATTTGCCCAAAATGCTATTTTAAATAATTGATTTAGTTGGTTACCTTTACCTTTACCTTTATTTATATAGCGCTTTTAACAATACAGATTGTGTCAAAGCAACTGAACAGCATTAATTAGGAAAATAGGAATGTTGTAACAAAGGTAATAAAGAGTTGGTTATTATTATTAAGTCTCTTTCCGGCTCAGACTGCATAGGTAAAGCTTATGGGGCTGTCACGTGATGAACGAATGACTCGAAAAACCTGAAGACTCAAGAGATGAACTAATCAATTCTCTTTCCGGCTCAGACTGCATTGGTTAAACTTATGGGGCTGTCACGTGATGAACGAACGACTCGGCCTTTACCCTTATATAACCAATATGACGATGGTTGTAAATTGAGGAAAAATCGGCCGATAAATATCAGCGGCCGATACATCGGTGCATCCCTACTGGTAATATTCAAATACAATTTCTAAAATATTGATAAAATATGCATCAAACTGGTTTTTGGTGTAGTTATTGTACAATATCTAAATTTGAAAGAATTTCTCAATTTTTTAATTAATAACAAAAATTTAAATGTTGTAATAACAAGGTAAAACCTGTTAACATTAAAAATGTGCACATTTACTCAATAGAGACATTACTCATTAATAAATAAACTCAAGTCAAAATAATTTTGTAAAACATATTTTATTGTAAATCCCATTTTTTCATCTTTGACCTGGAGGAATGCAGCTTCTCAAAACTTCAATATTTTTTACAAATATTTTATGAACATTTTACACATTGTGCAAAAAAACAATATATAAAGAAAATAAAAATAGGACTTTCTATTTGCTTTTAAATTGTAAACGGTTTTCACTAAGCTGTTTTCTTTCAGTCAAAGGTTCTTTAAAGAACCATCTCAACTTGTTAAAATCTGAAGAACTTTCTTTCGTAAAGGAAACGTTAAGGTTCTTCAGATGTTAAAGGTTCTTTATGAAACCATTTAGACAAAAAAGGTTATTCTATGGCATCGGGAAGCACCTTTATTTTTAAGAGTGTATGACAACATTTACAGGATGCATTGAGGAGGAGCCCAAACTACACTCAGTGGCCAAGTGATGCTTATGGTCCATGATATTGGTACAGATTCTGTGTAATGAACAATTCTTTGTGACTGTATATTTCAATAGTTGGAAAAAACATTTAGTTCCCACTTTAAGTGAACCTTAGTTCCCAGGTCATCTACAAGATGGATTAAAATGCTGATAAAGTCAAGAAAAGATGAGACATAAACACATGACAGTATGATTGAAATGTTCAAATGTAAAAAATAATAATAATAATAAAATAAATAAAACACGTTTATTCTGTGGCTGTTTTTTTCTTATAGGAGCCAATGGCTCTTTACTAGATTTTTTTGTCTGGAGCCCTGCTACGCATGCGCACTAGTCTAAACTTCGCGTAATAAATGCGTGCGTGCACTCTGTAGGTGTGTTTTGAATGGTTTTTGCAAAATACTCGATAATTTCAAATCGCACATCGTTAAAACATCAATTACGATATCATTGCAGACGATATATATCGCACACCCCTACAGTGAAAACTATGCTGTTTTATTTTACATTTGATTATTCATTTCTGTAGTAGGTTGTTAACTGAATACTTTAGACTTACATAAAAAAATCCTTGAAGTACAGTTTCTTTCATTTGTATCTTTTTATTCTATTGTATTTGTTCTTTGTCCCTTTTTTTATTACAGACTGTTTAATTATTTTCAACAACTTTGTTTGTTTGTTTTTTACCAATATTAGTTACCCTAGTACTCTGCTGTGGTATTGAGAATTGTGAAATTTCGCTGGTCTCTAAAATGTAGATGTCATGGCAACCTTATTATATACAGAAAATATACTGCTGAACTCAAAGATCTAAGACTTTTTCTATGTACACAAAAGGCCTATTTCTCTCAAATATTGTTCACAAAATCTGTGTCTCAAAAAAAAAAAGTAAATCTGTGTTAGTGAGCAGTTCTCCTTTGCCGAAATAATCCATCCACCTCACAGGTGTGGCATATCAAGATGCTGATTAGACAGCA
>NW_015547639.1:59836-61429 GCF_001515605.1 Sinocyclocheilus anshuiensis
ATTTTGAAGCCAGAAGTAGAATTTTTTGAGTTAATTTAATATTTGTCTCATTTCAGTTTTAGTTTGGTTCTAGTTTTGTATTTATTCAAGTTGATATGAAAAGGTTTATGTAGCGTGGATAAAAAAAATAATATACCCAGATATAGCACACGTACGTCTGCAAGATGTCTGTTAAAGATCTCTTGATCTGGAAAGCATCTGCTGTCTACAAACATCTGACAGATGTCTTTCAGATGTCAGTTTTACATACATTCTAAATCATAAACATCTTAAAGACATCTAATAGATGTCTATTTGACATGAAGCCAGAAGTAGAATTTTTTGAGTTAATTTAATATTTGTCTCATTTCAGTTTTAGTTTGGTTCTAGTTTTGTATTTATTCAAGTTGATATGAAAAGGTTTATGTAGCGTGGATAAAAAAAATAATATACCCAGATATAGCACACGTACGTCTGCAAGATGTCTGTTAAAGATCTCTTGATCTGGAAAGCATCTGCTGTCTACAAACATCTGACAGTTTTACATACATTCTAAATAATAAAAACCGTAAAGACATCTAATAGAAGTCTATTTGGTATCTAAAAGGAAACGTACTATAGACGTATTGCAGATGAGCAAACTCTCTAAAAAAAATACGTCTTGCGTAAATGCAGATGTCAAATAGACGTCTCCGAGATGTACGTGTGCTATCAGGGAGACTAAATCCTTGAACGTGTTAAAAATAAGTTTGATAAAGTTGTGGGAAGCGTGGTGCTGGTGACACCGAAGGCGAGCAACCGTGGTTCTATTGTTCGTTTATAGCCTAAGTTTAGCTTTTAAGTTCTGGCGCTTTTATTTAGGCTTCAACATTCATAAAAAGTTATATTATTTTGTGAAGATAACCTTAAAGGACAAAACGTGAAAGTTTCATGAACTGTGGTTGAACACAGGCTTTTGGATTATCTGGGGAAAAAAAAAAGCTCTATGGAGAAACCCTAAAGTGCGATGCTAACAGCCGATCCGCCTACAAAGTGACGTCATAGTTCCCCTACTCTATTTACCCACCAGCAACGCTTTGAAACAACACTGTAAATGATTTCTGTTGTTTACACAGTATTATATTGTATTCTCAACAGTTTCTTGCTGTATAAGCTGTGTACAGTGTGTTACTGTAGATTTTGTTGTTTTCACAGTATTATATTGTATTCTCAACAGTTGAGTACTGTGTACACGGTTGACAGTATGTTACTGTAGATTTTCAATGCATTCTGGGAAATTATCAGTTACTGTAAATCTAAATACAGCAGTGCAAATTGACCCGAAAAACACCACACAGAATTTCGCAGGCAAAATTGCTATTCCTACATACAAAAAATTCAGGACTGGGTGCCATGCACATGCAAGAAGATATTTTGAAGATTGCTGGTAATCAAACAGTTGGTGGTTCCCATTGACTTCCATAGTAGGAAAAAAAATACTATGGATGTCAATGGGAACCACCAACTGTTTGATTACCAGCAATCTTCAAAATATCTTCTTTTATGTCCAACACAAGAAAGCAACTCATACAGGTTTGAAACGACACGAGGGTGAGTAAATTATGACAGAATTTT
>NW_015547639.1:61465-65038 GCF_001515605.1 Sinocyclocheilus anshuiensis
TACAGTACACTGTAAATGATTTCTGTTGTTTACACAGTATTATACTGTTTATCTCAACGGTTTCTTGCTGTATAAGCTTTGTACAGTGTGCTACTGTAGATTTTGTTGTTTTCACAGTATTATATTGTATTCTCAACAGTTGAGTACTGTGTACACGGTTGACAGTATGTTACTGTAGATTTTCAATGCATTCTGGGAAATTATCAGTTACTGTAAATCTAAATACAGCAGTGCAAATTGACCTGAAAAACACCACACAGAATTTTGCAGGTAAAATTGCTATTCCTATGATTACCAGAAATCTTCAAAATATCTTATATGTTCAAGAAAGCAATTCATACAGGTTTGGAACGACTTGAGGGTGCATAAATGATGACAGAATTTTCATTTTTGGGTGAACTATCCCTTTAATTTCTGTCAGTGGGGGGTGCATGAGAGCGCATTTGAAAGAGTTTTTCCTGTAACATCGGAAACATCGTGTCTTCTCTGCGGCCTGGAAACGTGCTTCATCTGGTGAGTAATCAATATTAATATTTTCATGCATACAGACATTCTAGCTAATAGATTTAATGTTAGTTTAGAATAGCTGACCGCGATTTCGATATTCAAGGTTTATACTCAACATTTTACTAGTGTATAAGCTGTGTACAATACTCTTTCAATGTAGTTTGCGACATGTTACTGTAAATTTAAATACAGTAATACAAAATGACCGCGAACCACAAACTGCCATTTTGTGAAGAACTCTTTCAGTTCTCTGAGAAACTTTGAGGGCGCCTTCGCCTCACGTCGCTGTCTGTAAAGTTCGCCATAAATATCTTGTAAGTGAAAAATCTTTATTTTTGTATGCAAACCAAAATGTCAGTAATAGCGTTAATGTTAGTTTAGAAGAACTGCCTGCGGCGTTGATGTACTATAACGTCTGACTGTAAGTGAGAGGCGGATTTCCTTCCTGTTAATAACTTAAAATACTTGATTAGTAAATGTGATTTGATAAACCTAGATCGTATATGTAGCCTCTTACTGTCAGAATTAACTAATAATTCGTTATTTAACAATTTTATGTCGGTGGAAGTGCTGTGCGTTCATTGTTTTATATATCATAGGTTTGGAGATTGAAAATCGATCAGTGTATCCTGAAATCGGATACCCATGGTTAGGATTCGGATACGTTACTTGTTATAAAATTAAAATTTCGATTCCTCTAATCAATTCACGCGCGCTCATTTTCTTATCTTTATTTTTTTATGCAAACCAAAATGTCAGTAATAGCGTTAATGTTAGTTTAGAAGAACTGCCCGCAGCGTTGATGTTCTGTAACGTCTTAAGTTAGAAGCGGATTTCCTTCCTGTTAATAACTTAAAATACTTGATTAGTAAATGTGATTTAATAAACCTAGATCGTACATGTAGCCTCTTACGGTCAGAATTAACTAATAATTCGTTATTTAACTATTTTATGTCGATGGAAGCGCTGGTGCGTTCATTGTTTTATATATCATAGGGTTGGAGATTGAATAGGATACCCATGGTTAGGATTCGGATACGTTACTTGTTATAAAATTAAAATTTCGATTCCTCTAATCAATTCATGCGCGCTCATTTTCTTGTAAATCAGATTAGTTTTCACACGTCTGTGAGGACCTGACTGGCGATCTGCCAGGACCTGCGCGTTCAGTTTTCCAATAGTGTGATCGTATTAATAAAATTAATTGATTTTATACAACAGTCCAAGAAACGAGATGTTAGTATTAAGTGAGTTATACTTTAGACATGATGTATTCTGTTTTTGCGCTGTTTCGCCAAAAAAAACAAAAAAAGCCAGAGCAGAACTTCTTAAAACTTCTGTATTTCTTAAAAAAAAACGACAATCGCTTAAAATAGCCTGTCATTTAAGGTCATTCAAAAAAGAGAGGATCATTCAAAACTACTTTTAGTCTACTTTTATTTGGAGCTTAAAGTGAGGACTAGCCTGTTTAAGGTCATTCAAAAAAGAGAGGATCATTCAAAACTACTTTTAGTCTACTTTTATTTGGAGCTTAAAGTTAGGCTTTGAATATTTGTATTGAACATTAGTTGGCCACCGTTTTGACTGTATTTTAACTGTCTGTTCTCTTTTGGTCCACAGGTGTGAGCTGTGCAATTTAAGAAGACCTATCCATCTTGACGATTGGTGAATTGTAAACGGTGTGGTTTCTCTGTGGAGACTATTACTGTATTCGTCAGGCATGTATCAAAGAACACAGGAATTTTGCCAACTTTAGATTTTCTTGTGGGCTTGTCACATGCCCTTGTAGCTTTAGGACTGCCACTGCCCTTCAGGCTCACATGTATCGCAACCACTCAAAGCGCAAACCAGATGTCAACAGGTCTCACAGATGCATTGATATAAGCTGCCATGTTCAGGGATGTGATTTCACTTCCACAAACTTTTCAAATTCTAAAATGGCACATTAGAGATGGCAAGAAAATTCAGTGTCGTTTTGAAAATTGCAAAAAGAATGAATACATTTGAATTGAGCAGTTTAAACAAAGTCTCCTGAAGAGATACAATCACTTTATATGATGAACAGATTTAAGTTTGGCTTTTATTGACAAAAAAAATGGCTTTTTTAAACTTTGATCAGCAAGGATAAACAAACCAAACCTAACCAAGCTTAACCAAACCTTCTTGTACCCAAACCTCATTGGTTCTTGCGGAAGTGCAAACATGCTTGCATGACATGCAAGAACAAACTAAAGATTTCGTTACCAAATTTGAATGCTGTAAACATTGTAATAATACATTTTTGTTTACTCTTGATGACAGACAAATATGCATACAGTTTATTTATATTTGCTTTACCTTTTTCTGAAATATCATTACTTGGTGAACAATTAAGTGTGATACATCAATATGTTTTTCAGGAGATTCCATTCTGTTTCCCAAAAAGTGGATGCTGGCCTTGGAAGGGAAGGTCGTCACAGAGTCCAGTCCCCTCCAGCAGGACTTCACCTCCGCCCTGGCTGCCCTCTTTGGGTCATTTTATGTTTTCAATGTGGAATACCAGGAGGACGCAGCCTCAACCCTGGAGTTCATCCAGAAGTAAATACTCTTCACTAATTCTATGTACACTACTGGTCTAAAGTTTTTGAACGGTAAGATTTTTAAATGTTTTTAAAAGAAGTCTCTTCTGCTTACCAAGGCTTCATTTATTTGATCCAAAATACAGCAAAAACAGTAATATTGTGAAATATTTTTACAATTTAAAATAACTGTGTTGTCAAAACTGAATTTTCAGCATCATTACTCTAGTCTTCAGAGTTACATGATCCTTCAAAAATCATTGTAATATGATAATTTGCTGCTCAAGAAACATTTATTATTATTATCAATGTTAAAAACAGTTGTGTACAATTTTTTTTCAGGATTATTTGATGAATAGAAAGTTCAAAAGAACAGCATTTATCTGAAATATAAAGCTTTTGCAAAATTATAAATGTCTTTACTGTCACTTTTGCTCAATTAAATGCATCCTTGCTATTCATTTCTTTAATTTCTTTTCAAAAAAAAAAAAAAAAAACGTATTGACTA
>NW_015547639.1:65341-72681 GCF_001515605.1 Sinocyclocheilus anshuiensis
GACACTGAAGACTAGAGTAATGATGCTGAAAATTCAGCTTTGCCAACACAAAAATAAATTGCATTTTAAAATATATTAAAATAAAAAAGTTATTTTAAATTGTAAAAATATTTCACAATATTACTGTTCTTGCTGTATTTTGGATCAAATAAATGAAGCCTTGGTAAGTAGAAGAGACTTCTTTTAAAAAAATGTAAAAATCTTACCATTCAAAAACTTTTGACCCGTAGTGTAGCTTAGCAGCTATTTCTTTACATGGCCTTCAGAGTGTGCTTTTATTAAAGGGTTAGTTCACCCCAAAATTAAATTTCTGTCATTTACTCACCCTCATGTCATTCCACACCCGTAAGACCTTCGTTCATCTTCAGAGCACAAATGAAGATATTTTTGATGACAGAATGCTGTCAGATTTGCTTCCATTGACTGCCTTCGCAACTACCACTTTGACGCTTCAAAAAGTTCATAAAGAGCTTTGAAAACTAATCCAAATGAATCGAGCAGTTTAGTACAGATTTTCTGAAGAGGCTTGATCGCTTTATATGATGAACAGATTTAATTTAGGCTTTTACTCGCATGAAAACATTGATCAGCGCACATAAGCAGAAGCTCAACCAAACCTGCTTAATGCGCGAGAACAAACTTCTTCTGGAAGCTCAATTGTGCTGCATAACACACGAGAATGAACCTCATTGGTTAAGCAGCACGTTTGAGCTTCTGGAAGAAGTTTATTCTTGTGCGTTATTCATGTTCGGTTAAGCTTCTGTTTATATTCACTGATCAATGTTTACATGCGAGTTAAAGCGTAAATTAAATCTGTTTGTCATAACAAGCGATCGATTCTCTTCAGAAAATCTGTACTAAACTGCTCTATTCATATGGATTAGTCCGATCTCTTTATGAAGTTTTTGAAGCGTCAAAGTGGTAGTTGCGAAGGCAGCCTATGGAAGGAAATCTGACAGCATTCTGTCATCAAAAATATTTTAATTTGTCTTCCGAAGATGAACGAAAGTCTTACGGGTGTGGAACGACATGAGGATGAGTAATTAATGACAGAATTTTCATTTTGGGTGAACTAA
Organism: Sinocyclocheilus anshuiensis; assembly: GCF_001515605.1. Classification (NCBI taxonomy): domain Eukaryota; kingdom Metazoa; phylum Chordata; class Actinopteri; order Cypriniformes; family Cyprinidae; genus Sinocyclocheilus; species Sinocyclocheilus anshuiensis. The sequence goes on from NW_015547639.1 coordinate 66,418, forward strand.
CCCTTTAAAGGGGGGCCTCACATTTTAAGAATTCACATGTTTTTCCTGTGTCTCTTTAAAGGGTTAGTTCACCCAAAAATGAAAATAATGTCATTTATTACTCACCCTCATGTCGTTCTACACCCGTAAGACCTTCGTTCATCTTCGGAACACAAATTAAGATATTTTTGATGAAATCCGATGGCTCAGTGAGGCCTCTCTAGACAGCAATGTCATTGAACATTGAACTTGAATCTTTTGTTTCGAATCAGTGATTCGGAGCGTCAAAGTCACGTGATTTCAGCAATTTGGCATTTTGACACGCGATCCAAATCACTGATTCGAAACAAAAGATTCGAAGCAGTGTTTTGAAATCGCCCATCACTAAATATTGTTGAAAAGTCGTTATTTTGTTTTTTAGGCGCACAAAAAGTTTTCTCGTCGCTCTATACTATTAAGATTGAACCACTGAACTCACATGAACTGTTTTAAATATGTTTTTAATACCTTTATGGATCTTGAGAAGTCAAGTCTTGAGAAAATGACATTGCTGTCTATAGAGGCCACACTGAGCCATCGAATTTAATCAAAAATAACTTAATTTGTGTTCTGAAGATGAACGAAGGCCTTACGGGTGTAGAACGACATGACGGTGAGTAATAAATGACATTATTTTCATTTTTGGGTGAACTAACCCTTTAACACACTGGTGCATTTACAAATTGATGTTTTATATTCATTTCATTAAATGTTTTTAATGAAACATTCAAAATTTAATTAAATGTTTTTTTACATTTTTTTTTTAATTTTACATTTCAGAATATAAAGCAATGTTAATTCAGCACTTAATTTGTCATATATATATATATATATATATATATATATAAAAAACAAAAAGTACCGATAAGAATACCGTTAAAGTACCGAATCGATAAGCAGTATAGGTAAGAGTAGTAATACCGTTAAAACCTTAACTATACCCATCCCTAGTCATAAACCCTCGATTTCCGTAGAAAACATGGAAACACCAAAGACTTTTTGTGCGCCTAAAAAACAAAATAACGACTTTTCAACAATAATTAGTGATGGGCGATTTCAAAACACTGCTTCGAATCTTTTGTTTCGAATCAGTGATTTGGATCACGTGTCAAAATGCCAAACTGCTGAAATCACGTGACTTTGGCGCTCCGAATCACTGATTCGAAACAAAAGATTAAAGTTCAATGTTCAATGACATTGCTGTGTATAGAGTCCTCACTGAGCCATCGGATTTCATCAAAAATATCTTAATTTGTGTTCCGAAGATGAACGAAGGTCTTACGGGTGTAGAACGACATGAGGGTGAGTAATTAATGACATTATTTTCTTTTTGGGTGAACTAACCCTTTAAAGTAGCTAAAAATTTCCTAATTTAAAAAGGCACTCATGTCTTGGGTGACACTCATTTATGTGCTTGTCTTGAAATAATATCTAACGTATGATACTAATTATGATATACTAATGTTATTTTTCTCTTCTTTTTCCTGACAGACTGTGAGTGAGAAAGACTGGCGAGACTTACTAAAAGGATCGATTTTTGTACATTTATTCACTCATCTGACATTTGCAAAATAGCAGACTTCTGTTATGTTCTGTGTTGTAATTCTGTTATTAAAATTCTACTATAAACATTTTAAAAAATGAGTGTGAATCCATTTTTGTGTTTAAGATTTACTGTGTAATGGGTATTTTAAATTAAAAAAAAAATAGGTGTGGTGTAAATATGATTAAATAATGGCATTTGGTTTATCAGCCACATAAGGGCCATCAGCCCTTTACAGAACTCAGCCATATAAGAATACCATATACGGTCCATATATCAGCCACATCTGTTTTTATTATTTGGCTCACTCTGGGTTGGGTTATGGTACTGTTTAGATTCAGTTCTGGCTGAAAAGATGTGGACCAGTTTTGTGCCGGCGAACACAAACTAATCTGGGCCACACTTTAGCTGTTGATTTGAGCCAGATCCACGCCAAAGGACATTTGCTGACTGGGAAGAAGCGGAAAAACTCAACTGAGTACTCGCGCGCCGTGTTCGGTGAGCAGTAACGCAGAGAGCCGCGTCTCACGGACAGCAAGACCGAACCGAGCTCTCCTTCACGTCCTCCTGCTCCTGAACGAACAAATACAAATCGCAGTTTAAACATGCAAACAGAAAAAGATGTGAAAGAAGAGCCCATTCATAACCCGCGCGCGGTGTTCAGTGCGCACAGGACGCATCGCAAAGCGCTTGAACACCGAATTTGCCTCTTCTTCCTCTTATACAAACAAATACATACACAATTATGTCAAAATACATGCCATGGAGAGTATCCTCGAAAAAAAAAACTGTTGGTTATGTCTTAAGTCAGAGTGAAAGTAAACGGTGGAGAAAGAAATCTGATGTGTATCATAATGGAGGCATTGTCTCTTAAAGTGACCGCGCCTAATTTACTAGCTTCTGTTGGTGTCCTTAATGTTAATCCAAGAAAATGAAAGAAAGAAAATTACTCACTGCTCTTGACTGAATTACTTTGTAGTTTTAACGAGAATTAATCCACAGTCAAACCAAAAATTATTCAGACACCAGATATAATTTTTTTAATTGTTTTACTAGTGCAGGACACTATAGTTCATTTATGTAAGTGAGTATAGCAAAATAAAGTAAAGTGTGACATATTATACCCAAAAATTCTTCATACAGTGGTTGACTACCAGTAAAACTGATAAAAAAATTGGGACCAAAAATTATTAAGACACTTTGTCCTGACCATGTTTTGCTTGCATGTTATTTTTCTTTAATTGCTAATGCAACCTTTTTACACCACAGACTGAACAAAATTCTACACATAATATGTGATTAAAAGCAAAAACGTTTATAAATAAGAGCTAAAGTCTATGGTTAGCCTACATCTCATAGTTAACGTTAGTCTAACGGTTGAGATGCTAACGGACTTTTTCCGAAGACACTAAACCGTTTCTATAAAGTAAACAGAAGCATGCCAATTGCATGTAAGAAAGTGTCGGGACCAGTTGTATGTATTATTTGTGTAATTTTAGGGACTAAACTTACCTTGAAGCAGTGTGACAGATTCGCCGCTTGTCCAATGTTGTGTTGTTGTGTTGTGTTGCTTAGGGATGGGCGGATCGATCCTTAAGTATCGATACTTTCGATACTGATGTTGTATCGAAAGGATCGATCCTCACATAAAAATATCGATTCTAAAATGCATTTTTTAAACCATTAATTTTATCTACTTATGAAGAAATTCGGTGCATAAAAAAAAGCTTCTAAGTGGAAAAATAGACTATATTAGCGAATAATTGTATCGGATCGAAAATAAAATAAGAGGTATCGCCCATCCCTAGTGTTGCTGCCCCGTTTCCATGGTAACTTCCTCCGCTTCAGTTTAAATGCTACTTCAATGTTCAACGCGCATTCCCATTAAAAACGCAGCGTTTACATAAATACACACATGTAGAAGTAAAACGTTACATACAGATAGAGTGAATTATAAGAATGACAGATAAAATTTTCTGAAACTTGATAACGTATTGTGTAAGTGGATAGTAGACCTAACATAATATTATATTATATTATATTATATTATAGCTTTAGAATATTTATTTATTTACTAACGAAAATACCAGAAATGGTAAACATAGTGTAGAATAAAAATACGCTATCTATTGCAAAACACATTAAAAACAAACAAAACGTACAACAGGAATTTTGGCATGGTTGTATTTTGGTACTGTCATGACGTTTTTTTTAAATAAATAAATTAATTAATATGTTTTAAACATTCACCCATCATTCTTGTTTATGCATCGATACCCCTCCCTCGCCTCTCATTTGTTTACACCATAATAGTCTGGTTTACATTCTAAGCTGTACCCAGCAAACATGCCCGCGCGGGCCCACTGCGGGTTTTCTGTGGGACAGTGTGGGCAGAGCAAACCAACACTAAAACACCATAATAGTCTGGTTTACATTCTAAGCTGTACCCAGCAAACATGCCCGCGCGGGCCCACTGCGGGTTTTCTGTGGGACAGTGTGGGCAGAGCAAACCCACACTAAACCCACATGGGCCCCAGCAGTTACTATTCGGGTCACCCCTAGTAATATTGCAATGGTTTGCCAGTATATAACTTAACCTTGTGTTAAAACCATTTTTAATATGTACTCAATAATGCCTTCTGTTGCTGAAGTGGGAAAAAATTAACACAACACACACATATTGGATATGGATATGTATGTAAGTCAAAGTGTTTAGAACTGAAATTTAAAAATGTTGTAAATTTCTTATTTTAGCCTTTCATTCAGTTTTCATTCAGTTTTCCCTTAATCTCACTCTCAATCTCAATCAACCACTGCGCTCTCATTGTCTCATTTAGTCATGCAGTTCATTTGCCCCCTTTGTCACTCTCTGTGTATCTCTGCCATCAATAAAGCATACATTTATTTTTAACATTAAAAAAAGTTCCACCAAAAAATATTAGTGCCCTGGGAGACTTCCTGAGGTAGAAACTTTTTTTAATGTACATGTTTACATTTTAATTGTTGTTTTCTTTCTCAGGTAGATGCTGGAACAAAAAGCAGCCAGGCCACAGCATCTAAAATGGAAACTTCTATTAAAGTGGCTCCGTAACGTAAGAGACTTGGGACGGTGGAAGGAGCAGAAGAACCAGAAGATCAGAGATCAGGCAGAGCTCTACAGCCAGCCCTCCTCACTGTGTCCACACTCAGCCCACAGTGTACCCACACTTGCCACTTTCTATAGTGCGTGACTGACAGAGAAGCATCTTGGCAGCAGGGATTTAAAACTTCGCTGGTAAAATGATGCTGCTCTCGTTCACTGATCTGCTACCTGCTATGATCTGCTCACATTTACAGTTTACAAGAGAAGAAGAGCATCAAATCCCAATTGCGTTTTGTGTGAACCCTTGGTTTTTCTAACTGACTCGATCCTAATGATCTGAGTGGTCTGTTAAGTTTATATTCAGTGAACATATCTGCAATGCATTTGGGTCCTAGGCCATTGAGTGATTTATAAACGAGTAAAAGTACTTTAAAATCAATCCTAAATGTTCATTATACTGCAAATCCACAGTTGTACTTCATTGTCCTGCAGTTTTACTGCTGTTGAACGTTAATGAACTGCAGTTATATACTTCATTATACTGCAAATCCACAGTTGTACTTCATTGTCCTGCAGTTTTACTGTTGTTGAACTTTAATGAACTGCAGTTATATACATCATTATACTGCAAATCTACAGTTGTACTTCATTGTACTGCAGTTTTACTGTTGTTGAACTGTAATGAACTGCAGTTATATACTTCATTATACTGCAAATCTACTGTTGTACTTCAATGTAGTGCAGTTATGTTTTGTAGCTCCCCCCACTCTATTCCTCGTATTATTTCCCTCCTCTCGCCGGTTCTCACTCCAGTCCAGCGGGGGGCGCTAAAACACATGCGCTTGTTTGCCAAACACCATTAAACCTGAGAGGAAGAAGATTAGTTTCAGCGCGCTGAGAGTCTTCTGAGGAGAGTTCAGCAGCTCACGGTATTTCTCATATTTACACAACTATCAAACACACTTTATACAATCTGTTTAAGCCACATTTTACAGACTCATGTCTGTGTTGTTTTCATCCGGTTCAGCGCTACTTGTGCGTCTTTTCTGGCGTCTTTCTGCTGAAATAAACATTTAGTGCAGCAGCAGCAGCATGTGAGGAAAATATGAGGAATTAAATCAGACGATTTTGTGAGCTTTTATGCGTTCGTGCGATTGTTTCTATGTTTGTAGTGAGAACTGTTGCTGAATGTCAAGTTAAAACATTGATCTGTGAGGGGAATGATCTCAAGTGTTGCTGCTGCCATTTTATTTCTACACTTTTGGCATCTTTGGTAGATTAAATCCGTTAGTTTGTTAAAATATACTGAAACAGAGACTGCTAACGTTACATTGAGCCTATAATGAGCCGCGCGAGACATCCATACATAAATGTTAGCCTAATATAGCGAAATATGAACCAAATGTGACACTGAAATCATGAAATATTGCTTTGTGCTGCTCTTATTTGAATATGTTTTATGGTCATTGTTTGTTTCTTTACAAAACTTTGAGTTAATTACTTAATTGCAATGAATAGTTATTAGAAAATCAAATTATTTAGATTAGACATGCATATTGTGGTGCTTTAGGGCAGCTATTTACTTTAGCGTTAGTTTTTTGTATTATTTATGTTTTATACA
>NW_015547640.1:0-7413 GCF_001515605.1 Sinocyclocheilus anshuiensis
CCTCCTCTTCCTCCTCCTCCTCCTCCTCTTCCTCCTCTTCCTCTTCCTCTTCCTCCTCTCCCTCCTCCTCTTCCTCTTCGACCTATTCCTTCATTTCTCCGTGGATCCATTGTTCTGCTTTTTTAGTAAGTTTTGCAGTAACAGTTCACCAAATCTGACTCATGTGTTAAAGCAGGGGAATAGTGTTTATAGTTCAGCAAAATGGGTGTGCTTTTTGAAAAATGGCGTTATGGTTTTGAAATTTTAGTTCAAAAGCCTGGTTATAGTGTTTTAGCAATTGAGAAAACTGTAATTTACATTTAGTACATTTATATTTAGTAATATATTTACATTTAAATTTACTTGCGCTTCTATTTAGTACGTTTACATTTATTTTTTGGTATTATATTTAGTATATTTACATTTAAAATTATTTATGTTTATATTTAGTATGTTCACATTTATATTTATTAATATACTATTGTTGAAAATATTTATTGTTTAAAATGTGTATTGGACAATTAGCAAAGTCTTTATAAGAGTTAAAGTCTTACGTTGGTGACGCTGCAGTAAACACACACAGATCCTGTAAAGATGAAGACAGCAGATAGAAAGTTTAACTAAGAAACAAAACTAATAAACATTCACTAAAACCCACAAAACAAGCAAACAAACCCTGGTTTACGCCACACAGCTTCAGTATGGAAATATGACACATTACTGTAATTCAGACTGTTGCTGGGAAACAAACAGACAGAAATATTTTGAATTGTCTCTTTTCCACGTTTATGTGATTTCAGTCAAATATTCATCATGCTTATTGAAAAGATGCAAAGAAGAAGAAAAAAAAATCAATGTAGGTCAGTGCAATCAGATTCTGACTGCATTGATTTAACCTTTGACTCGCATAGAAATATTGTACAAAATAAATTATAAACAAACCAATGAATAAATATTTTACACTTCGATAATCACAAATTATGCCACTGTAAATACTTAAATGACTAGAACAAAGGATTTAATTAATCCATAAATATTTTATTACTTACAGTGAGGTCTAGAAGTGATTTATAGCATTATGAGAAATTGATGCGTGCACAATTTCAATGTGACTAATCAAATGTAAGTGAGTGTCACTGATCATGTGACTCTTTGTTCAAACCTTCAGACTTTTACACTGAAGCTCAAGATGACAAGATCATGTCACGACAGACAAAGCAAATACTAAGAATATTTGTACTTTAAAATGTGCCACAGAAACTACAAAGTGGTTAAAACACAGGGTAAAAAGCTGAAAAATTGTGGCAGCATCTAAAATACACATTTCAATTAATACAAATACGCAGAAACGGACTCTATAATCAAAGTGACTGACATATGCAGTGTCAAAACACCTCGAGCTCCTACGAACATTTAGCCAGAATGAAACGAAGCAGCACTTACCATGTGTTTGTGGATGTGCTCTTGATGCAGAGACGCTCCTGACGCTGAGCTTCAGCAAACTGACATCAGACCAGAGCCGAGAAGGGAAGAGACGAGGTGAGAGACAAACACAGCCAATCAATACCCCTGCAAACAAAGAGCTCCATCAATTCATCAATAGATCAATAGCAGCAGCTGACGGGGGAGGAGACCAGATCAATCAATCAATCAATCAATCTAGAGAAGACGTGCATTCAGCTGCATGCATATGCAAATGTGTATATTCTAGGTCACCATTTCAGTTTTCACTTTTTAATGACCTTTTCAAGTTTTTTTTGTGACAAATTTAATTTATAAAATTACTAAGTAATTAAGTAATAAAATGAAAAAAACAAAAAAAATCTAAAATTTGAACTGAAATTTCTTAAAAATGAAAACAGAAAAATAAAAATTAAAAACTAATTCAGAATATTAACAAAAACCATCATAGTATTTCAATGATTTTCTGAAATAACACCGCTGTCTATTAATTTAAGCTCATAAAACTGTGTATAATTATTATTGTATGTCTACAAATATCAGCAAAATATTGTTTAAAATAGTGTTAGATGAAGAATAGATGCATGTCACACTGCACAGCTGTGATGTTATGAATTTATGGGTCAACTCTATTTCCACCTGAATTTAGAACAGCATACTAGCTTAATATTACGATTTTTGCCGCAGCAATCCTGTTTGTTTTTTTTTGCAATATCCTAATATAGTATGCACTGAGGTCATGTGATGATAATAAAAAATATGAAACAACAAACGTTAATAAACAATAGAATGATACATTGTTAAATGATACATTCTACTTGTTTGTTGTTGCATACTGTTTCACTTTTATTACTATTGAGAAGTGTGCAGTATTCCATTCCAAAAATAATTCATATATCATTTCAGTATTTAATTTTTCATATCCAATATGTTGTCATTGGTTTATGATCCCATGCTAAATTCAAATGCATATCTGAACTACATCTGAAATCTGTTTTCGTCAGCAGCTTTAATGAGGATGTTTGAGCGTCGCAGATGACATATTGATTGTCTCTATTGGTTTTATTGATCGTGATGATTGATTTGAAGCTCACAGGACACAGTATTGATTTCAGCACAGCCGGAGGAATATAAAGAAAGACCCAGAAACCAGAACCCATCATTTACAACAGTTTAGCATCTGCTAGCAGAAAATTACATTCACATGAAATATAATAAAACTGACAATGATTTTCAGACACATCTGTTATAATGCTGGTCCTGAGATTGTTTAACAGAAGAAAACAAAAACATTAGATTTTTTATTAAATATAACTATGATTTCATCAGTTGGATATGAACTGAGAAATTAATGTTAACAATTTGACATGCACAAAAGCTTTGGTTTCATATATGCATATATTACGTGTAGTTATGAAAATACAACCACTTTAATATGTGCATATTTTACTATTTAAACATATTCTCACGGTTTGTTTTCTGCCGAATTGTTTAATTACTTACAGGAAAACAATCTCTCCTTCTGAACAAAGAAAATTATGCACACCAGTCCACCTCAAAATCCAAAAGCAGTCCTCTCACGGATCAATAACTGATCAATGATCAATAACTTGCCTCAAATGAGCCATCCATCCATCTATCTAGTTTATTTGAGTATCATTGATATATCATAATAAGATTTATTAATATTGTGAATCAGTTTTTATTTTTGCATTTTTGTATTTGTATATTTTTATACAAAGTTTAGTCATTTTGTTGTGTGTTTTTGTCATTTTAAGCAGTTTTGGAGGGTTTTCATATACAGGTGCATCTAAAAACAAAATTTGAATATCGTGAAAAAGTTCATTTTTTTGTAACATTTCAAAAAGTGAAACTTTCATATATTTCATATATTCTAGAATAGAAATTCTAGGTTCTATTCTAGAACCAAAAATCAGAATTGTGAGAGATAAAGTCGCAAATTACCTTTTTATTTTTTATTCTGGTGGAAACAAAAAACAGAATTGCAATATGTAAACTTGTGAAGAAAAACCCCTCAGAATTCTGAATTTATATCTCTCAACTCTGTTCTTTTTTTTTTCAGAGAACTGCTAGAAAAAAAGTCAGAATTACTATCTTTTTTATTTTTATTTAGTGGCGGAATTTAAGAAAAAAAACATTTGCAAGAGGTAAGCTGGGAGCAAGAATTCTACATTTAATTGATCTCAGAATTGTTAGAAACAAAGTCCGAATTGTGAGATGAAAAATCTCACAATTTTATATTTAATTCCATGACCAATTTCCATAAATTCCAGCACAATGCAAGTTAAATGAGGCCTAGGAGCTTAAGAGGCATCTTCTCTTCAATTCTGAATGATGCTCAATGCGTTTATAACATTATATGAATTTCTGAAAGAAAGCAGAAAATGGAACAAATGTAGAAATCGTGTGAATGCTACGGCTACTTTAACTTTCCTGAGCTCTGATACAAACCCTGAAATAACCTCCAGAGGAAGAGAGGTGCATCATTAAACAGCTGACCGCTTCTTCCATGCGTCCTGTCATTCTAAACCACATCACAATGGACCTTGAGCCGCATGTGTCTGTGTCTGAGGGATCATCATCTACCTGTCACTTCCTAAACAGGGCATGTGTTATTTATATCGGCCAGTAGACAACAGCATGCTTAATCTACAAAAGGCCGTTCCTCCGCGCCCCAATGTCCGGCTGCACTCGGGATCTCCTCCGTCCAGCAGCGCTCATGGTGAGTAACACCGGCTTCACCGGGATTTAGAGATGCTTCGTGAATCACCCGGACATTTGATTGAGCCAGATTTTAATTAGCGATCAACCGATATATCGGCCAGCGCCATTAATCGGCTGGACCATTTTGAGATGATATTTGACCATTTTGTGTAACTTCCAAAATAATATTATTTTCCATAATATCCATAGTCCTAATGTACTTTTTTTTTTTTTCAAAATGTTTTTTTTTTGGTTTAATATTGAGTTCATTTAATAGTTAGCACCTCATTTGATGCGTTAATCTTTTTTAAATATTTAATATAAGAACTGAAGCAATGCAAATCTAATTAAAATAATCAAGGTAGATTATCCCATTGTTTTTTCCACCTAAATTAATACAAATAATAACCATATTTAAACATTCTCATTTTAGGCTCCAGTATAAAAATATATAACACTCAGCTACATGTTTTTTTGCTAAAATTAATGTTATGAAAAATGCAAAAATATAAGTAAAATAAAATTATAATTTCAAAGTTGGAGCACAAAAAAACAAAAAAACAATTTCAGTCTTTCTTCTTCAAATGTTCATGTTTAATTTACGGTTAATTACCATTTCTTTGTAATTAATCGTGAAATTTACTAGCAATTGCTAAGTGAAAAATATTTTTTACATAAAATTTCTATAAGTGTGTCCTGGCAGAAAATCACAAGTACATTTTCTGTTCAATTTACTCAGGCCTACATTTACTTTAATCTTAAAATTCAACACAATGCGATTTGTAATTCTAAATATTTGTAAAACACTTGTGAAAATTTTTTTTTTTCAGATTAACATGCAAACTGGGTCTTATTTGTTTTTACAAATGTTCTTAAAGTGTGTCTAAGACGTTTGAGTGATGCTTCAAATGAATCTCTGAATCTGCGTTTTTAATTGATTCATTCAGAGTTTGAGCTGATTCATGGAAGTGAATCAAACTTTAAAGCAGCTTTTCTTACTAAAGCTTGAATAAGAAGGGAAAAACTAGTTCTTTAGGAAACTGCTCGAGACGTGTCTAACTAAAGATGACCTGAATGTTTGTTTTTCAGGCACCAAAGAAAGCAAAGAAGAGGGCGGCAGAAGGAGCGAACTCTAACGTCTTCTCTATGTTTGAACAGGCTCAGATCCAGGAGTTCAAGGAGGTCTGATCACTTACCGTCATGTCTGTCTCTGTCTCACCTTAACCAGCATCCTTACAGGAATAGTTCATCCAAATTAATATTCTGTCATCATTTATTCACCATCATGTGCTTCCAAACATGTATGACTTACAGAGAGTCAACAGAGGCTGTCAGAATCCCAAAAAGACTAAAAACATTAGCACATAAAAGTTTCATGATATGAAATTTCATGCCCTCTGTCTTATGATGCTTTGTGTGAGGAACAGACCCAAATTTATGTTGTTATTCACATATATAAAATCACATATAAACTTCCTATAGAATTATATTAGAATATTAGAAATTTTATAGGCCTATTAAAATTAATTTAAAAAAATGTATAGATTATAAATAATAGCAATATATATCGTAAAATATTATTTTATTTAATCCAATTTTTTAAAGGATTTTTTAAAAACATGTTTTATATATAACTGTAAAATGGCAGATGTGTCAAAATTATATCAATTAAAATTCAAAATTATATAAAATAAAACTACACACACACACATATATAGTAGTTTTATTTTATATAATTGATATAACTTTTTAAAGATTTTTTAAAATATAGGTTTATGTATATATATTAGTGCTGTCAATAGATTAATCGCATCCAAAATAAAAGTTTTTGTTTACATAATATATGTGTGTGTACTGTGCATATTTATTATGTATATATAAATACAAACACATGCATGTATACATTTCAGAAAAATATGTTATATTTCTATATTAAATATATTTATATACATATTATAAATTATATAAATATATACATGTAAATATTTTCAAAATATACTGTATATGTGTGTGTATTTATATATACATAATAAATATACACAGTACACATACATATATTACATAAACAAAAACTTTTATTTTGGATGCGATTAATCTTTTGACTGCACTAATATACAATATATATATATAGTATTATTTTAATTTATATACTTTAAATATTTTTAAAGAATTAAATATTTTATATCATTCTGAGGAATTTTAAATAGATTATATGTGCTAGATTGTGTATATTTATTTATTGTTTTCTCTCCTCTCAAACAGGACTCATTTAGACAAAACCTCAGATTGAAAAAAATAATAATAATTTTTCAGTGACACCAAATAGTTTAATTTCTCACATCCAGCCCAAACAGCTTTGAGTTTTTTTTCTTTTAACCCAAATTTAAATATGCAAAAGTGAATATGATTGAAATGTGGACATTAATCATGGCAGTATTTTTGTTTTGGGATGAGCTGAAGAGCGCAGCTGCTATTGTTTGTGTGTTTCTGCAAAGCTCCTGTGGAATCTGATATTCCCGTCTGATCCCTATTGAGGGCTGATATATGTATTTATAGAGACGCTCCTTAACATACTGGATTCACTGAATTCTGTCAGGATAACTGGCACATGTGTAGCATTGCCAGGGTCTGTGGAGGACAATAGCTTCTCCTCAGATTAACAGTGATCTCACTGAATCAGTGACGTCTCAGACAGAGAGCCTCTGAGCAGTGACGTGTTCCTCTGGGTTTATTTGCAGGCATTTACCATCATGGACCAGAACAGAGACGGATTCATTGACAAGAATGACCTGAGGGACACGTTTGCAGCTCTAGGTTGGTTTGGCAGGTTTGAGTTTATACCTTATTGTTCGACGCGGAAGTAAGCCGCTTTCTGTGAGTGTGCGAGACTTCCGGTTCATTAGCCGCTTTAGGAAAATAACGAGAAGAATAACAAAGTGCAGTGAACGGTAAAACTGTTTGCACTACAAGCCAGTGTGTTCATAATTAAGATAATACATCAAAATAATATGGTAAGACAAACCAATTTGCAATATCAATCAGCAAAACGAGCAGTTTTGTACAGCTAAAAATAGCTGGATGCGGATGACACCGGAAGCAAGACCCATAACATTTACAAATGGACATGACCGCTCTTACGGGAAGAATAAGGTGGATAGATTAATTCAGTTTAGTCTATCCACTAAATCCAGATTAATACAATATTATATGTATGTATGTATGTATGTATGTATGTATATATATATATAT
>NW_015547640.1:7542-24663 GCF_001515605.1 Sinocyclocheilus anshuiensis
CACACGTGTGTGTTATTTTTAAGAGGAAAAAAATGCATTTTTATATTATTATATTAAGACAAAACCTTTTTATTTTATGTATTCTTATATATTTCATATACTTATTTTATTTTACATTTTACATGTTTTATATATATAATTTATTTAATTTTTTAAGATTTGTAAAAAATATGTATATATATATATATATATATATATATATAATAGTAAAATCATAGTAAATATAAAACAGAAATAGGACTCAAAAACTCAGATTCGGTAAAGTTTAATTGCAGCTTGTGAGCTAGCACATGTGTTGAATCACATTTCCCATCATGCTCCTCTTCTGTCTCGTACCAGGCCGGCTCAACGTGAAGCAGGAGGAGATTGATGAGATGCTGAAGGAGGCGTCAGGCCCGATCAACTTCACCGTCTTCCTCACAATGTTCGGAGAAAAACTCAAAGGCAAGTTTTCAAGCTATGAGACATTGGTATGATCTTGAACATTGAAAAGCAAGTTTACTGCATTAAAAATCAATTGTGAGATACAAAGTTGCTGCCTGCATAGAACTTTTCAAACTGGAGATGGTGATGTTTTGTTCAGGCCTTTTATTGCTAAACTAATCTGTGAATCAGAGAGTTTGATGGAGGTTTGTTTGATCGCAGGAGCCGATCCGGAGGAAACCATCCTCAGCGCCTTCAAAGTGTTCGATCCCGAGGGGAAGGGAATCCTGAAGAAGGAATTGTAAGATGTTCAGTGCATTATGCAAGCTGTTTTAGCTCGGAAACACAAACACTTGGCCATTATTGTTTTGTCTTGTGAATAACATGCATATGAAAGAAACAAATTGACCCTCATAACGCATTTGGGTCAGTTTTGACCCAGTAGAAATACATAAAAATGTAAAAAAAAAAAAAAAAAAAAAAAAATGCTTTTAAGACCCTCAAAATACACACCATTAATTTTTTTCAGATTTTTTTACAATTATTTGTTAAGACATATAAGCATTTAAAAAATGCTTTCACATTTCGTGTTCAGATCATTGTTGACCCGGATATGTATGGAGCACCATAGGTGTCAAAAACACTTTTATTAAATTATCTATCAAATTATATTAGTGTCAAAAATGTTGGTAAAATATATTTGAGCCTTTTCCTCATATCTCACACACTTTAGGAACTGAATTTTGTTGCGAAACATGAATAAGTACGTCTATTGACGAAGCAATGCAGCATGAAAAATTTATCTCTTTTTTCATCTGAAAGTAAAGTCAAATAAACTTAATGTGTTTAGTTTTAAGCAACACTTTGCATTTTCACTATAAATGACCATTATTCATGTTCTTATCAGTTTTATTTTAGTATCATTTATATTTTCTGTTAATATTTAGAATTTAGCTTAAAAAGTTTTGTCATATTTGTTTAATAATATTTATTATACATATTTCTAGTAATAATTATATTTATTATATTTGATCATTATTAAATGTTATACTACGTTTATATTATAATTTTTTTTATTTCAGTTTTAGTTAGGCTATTTTAGTACTTCAGTTTAGACTAAATGAAAATTAGAAGACTGAAATAAAAGAAGTAAAATTAATTAATTTTGTTTGAGTATATTTATGTTGTTTTGACGTTGTTTCATGGGAAGAAAATATGTAGGTTTCATCAATTTCATTGAATCCGATGGAGTTAATACTGGAAATCTCTGATTTTATTTTCTTATAATTTCTTACAGTAATATATTAAATTAAGACGTAATTTTATATAATTTTTACAATATAAAATATAATATCCAATTTTTGTTTTGGTGTTGTTCATGTGTAGTTTGAACATTCAAAGTATTTAAAATAATATGTAAATATGTAAATATGCAATAATCATTATACATTATATATATAATAAAGATTTGTGTGTGTGTGTATGTATGCATATATATATATATATATATATATTACAATGTATGGAAAAAGAGCAATACACAGAATAAGATATATATATATATATATATATATATATATATATAAAATATTTTTGTTTAAATGCATTATGAGGGTTGACATTTATTAAGAAAGTGTGTTTTTCGTGTGTTTTTGATGCGTCTCTCCAGTGTTACTGAGATGTTGACCACGCAGGCCGACCGGTTTTCTGCTGAGGAGGTGAGGCACGTCTCACATGTGTGATGCTTGATGGTTGCCGTGGATACCGTGTCAGCACCACTGACTGCTGTGTTGTTTCAGATGGAGCAGATGTTCACCGCGTTCCCTCCAGACGCTGTGGGAAACCTGGACTACCGCAATCTGGTCCACGTCATCACTCACGGAGAGGAGAAGGACCAGGAATAGTTCACTCGCTCCTCAGCCAATCACAGCACTCCCTGCGTGTTTGTACCCGCCCACTTGTTTATGACTGACAGGCTTGAAACGGATGTAGTTACTGAAACAAGTATGTTCTGATTTTTTAATGTATGATGATGTTGTGTTGATGTTTGCACCTTTGGCATGAAACCTGTCAGAATTTACTTACAAAAAATATTGTTATTGGTAAATAAATAAATCAATATGAAATACTGATTTGAGTACAAATGATTTTCTTGTGTGAAAAGGAAATAATTTGATTTGAAAATTAAATTGACACCATATGTGTTTTTTGTTGACTATCATCAGGCTTTTATGGCTCATATAGTTTGATACAGTGAGAATATGGAGGAAAAAACTGCTCTATTTTATTCAAAATAGATTATGCAATTTGTTACAGATGCTGATATTTATGATGATGAAATTCTGCTGCTTGTACTGTAAATCAATGAGATCTTTATAACAGCACAGCAGATACTGACATAAAATGATCTAAATATCAGTCGTCGCTCTATATCTCCAGTAATCTGTCTCAGTAAGATGAGATTGAAATGCTCCGAACATATAATGCAGTGATTGAGAGCTGAAGAAATAAAGGCTCCTCAGAAGATGTGAGATGTTCTGGAGGCTTGTGAAGATCATTCCTCCGCTGAGGAACAGTGAAAGTAAAGCTTCTGGAAACAAACGCTCCTCAAAAGATCCTGATGATCAGATTTGAGACTCTAAAACATGATTGATGGAGAATCAAGTAAAGCTGAGCTGCTTCAGTTCAGTAAGTGTTCATCTGGAGATATTACTGCAGTTATTCTGACCTTTACTTGATCAAAATCAGTCAAGATTTGACAGCAAAAACACACGAGAAGCATGAGCTGAAGCTGGACGTTTGTACGAATTATACTAAAAGCGATTCATTTTTAACAGATCAGTTTTTAAATTTACTTTTTGGTGACCATACGAACTCTTTTTCCAGGATATGTCCTGTCCAGGATTTCTAAATAGCCTAAAATGTCCTGGTTTTGTTTTTGTTTTCCAGTTGTTTTCAGTGAATATCATTCTATCAGTCACTGAGGGTTGGCTGTGTTTGTGCGGGCGTTTTCTATCCCTCAGTGACTCTCAGAACAGGTGGCAGTACTTTTATTTTCTGCTGGGATAAAGTCAAAGCCTGTGCTGTTATTTCTGTGTGCAGCCTGTAATCTAATACAGTCTTAATGTAGCGGCCCGAGACAATGAGTAGCGCTGTCTGATCCCGCGCACTTTCACGGAAACCTCCGGGTATCTGATGTCTGACTATATGGCAAGCCGTTTAATATTTAATCCTTAAATCCTACTAGTATCTATTTTCATGCTACTAGTACTTATTTTTTAGCTACTAGTATCTATTCCATTTCTTAGCCTATTTGTTGGCTACTAGTGCTTATTCTTTAGGTACTAGTGCATTTTTAAAAATGCTAGTACTTATTCATTATATACTAGTTCTCAATGGTGGCACTAAGGGGGCTGAAGCCCCGAATGTTTTTATTACCATGCCCTGTATGCATCATCACTGAGTTTTCATGTGCATTAAAATCATTTCTGTTAGAACCGCAGATTTACTCTATACGCTATAATACCGGCCTTGCAATCCTTACAAATTAGGTTATTTGTGACAGAGCACTGTCATTGCGAATATATATATATATATATTTAATCAAAGTATATACGCAGTCTTTGTTTGGGACGCACACACACACACACATGCATTTAGAGTGATTATATGTTTTGTTAGCATGGTCTATGGCAGACTTTTCTTCATGTCAGGGCAATAATTCAATAAACAAGAAGTAAATATAAGCGGCTTAAATTGTAGAGACAATGAATATTGTGTTTTGCTCTATTTCACTAAAATGGTTCCAAACAAAGTCATGTTGTGCATCTCTAGCAGGTTCCTTACTGAATGAATTTGCGTTTTTGAACGAATCGAGTGAGTCAGTGATCCACTGATCCACTGATCCATTCATAAAAAGTTTATTACTTCGTTCCTGAATGAATCAGCCGTTTTGAAAGAGTTGATTGAATAAATGACTCAAAGACTCATTAAGACCGTGGCTTGCCGCCACCTACTGGCAATTTTTATTTTTATCTCATAACATTATTTATGCAATATGTGCAGTGTAAATGCATTTACAAGTGCTAAAAAATAAGTGTATAGAGGCTCTATATTAGAGCCCTGCATGTTTAATTAGGCTATACTTGGCTTTTTAAAAATAAAAAATAAAAATAAAGGCACTTGGTCAAAGCAGAATTTAAACATATATAAATATATATATATAAATAGTACAAGTATCTAACAAAAAGTTATAGTATTTAATAAATAAGTACTAGTAACTAATGGATACTTACTAGAAATATTTAAAAAGACACTAGGCACTATTAGAATAACTACTAGTTTGTAATAAATAAGAACTAATATCTAATGAATAAGTACCAGTATCTTCAACAAGTTACTAGTACCTAAGAATAAGCACTTGTAGCTAAAGAATAAGCACTAGTAGTTAATGAATAAGTACTAGTACTTCATGTCATAAATACTAGTAGCTAAAAAAATTAAAAAGTACTAGTAGCATGAATACTAGTATGTTTTAAGGATTGAACGTTAAAACAGCTTGCCATATGCTGATCATCTCTCAGCACCGCTGCTCGGGTCATGACTGCCAAAGATGAGGGAGTTGTGTTAGTGATGTTTGCTGTTGTATTAAACACACACATAAACATGCAACTCAAGAAGAGTGTTCCTCTTCTAGTCATTGTGTGTTAGCTGTAGTGTTAATCCAGGGTCTGGATGGGCTGGTATTGTTGGTAACAGACTGGAGCCGGCCAGCAGAGGATTATGGGTCAGGAGCTCCTGTTTCTCAGTCTATTTTAAAGCTTCTGAAGCTCCAGGACACCTGTATGAAAGAGAAAGAGCTGAAGAAACGATTGCTGACTGACTGATTTCATCACACTGCGGTGTTTGTGGAGTTTTACTGATGAAACATGGTGTATTTGCAAAATGAGCATAAAACTTTTAACTCATTAAAGTGACAGTGACATCATCCTCCATCACATCCAGCATTTAAGTGTCATAATGTAAGAAATATAATAATAATTTAAGACCTGTTCATTATTAAATAATACTTTGCATTTTCAATATGTATATTGCCCATAATCATGTTCTCATCAATGTTATTTTAGTATCATTTATAGTCAATGATAGTTTTTCTTTATATTTTGAATTACTTTTTATTCCATATTTTGTTTTCATTTAAAGTTTTAGTTAATTTGTTGCGTTTGTTATTTTATAATTTTTTAAAAATCTCTATATTTTTTATTTTTTATTTCAGTTTTAGTTATTTTAGTACTTCAAGTTAAACTTATTATATAAGCTTAATTTTTATTTTATTTCAGTTAACATTTGTGTGTGTGTGTTTTTAAAAAAAATTTTTTTTTTTACATGCAATGTTTATTTTATTTTAAGTAACATGGTTTTAGTTTTAGTTAACGATAATAACCCTGGTTGTCATCCACATAGCATATGGACTATTTACAGAAACACTATTTTATATTATTAATTGATGTCTGACACATGTAGAAATGTGTATTTGATTTATATTGCACTATTTAACAAACTTAATTTCCCAGAATGCTCTATTTTACCCACTATAGAAGCAAACTGCCTCTATATGTATAGAATTTACACAATTAAATAATGATCTAAAAACAATGTGGTGAAATTTCATGGTGCCGTATTAAAGATATTCTACATATCAGGTGGTTATTTTTATGTTTTGTTGTGTGATTGTGTCGAATTTCTTTGAATTGCAATTCAGTGAATTCTTTTCAAATTCACATTCATGAATAAAAAGGGATTGAATTGAAAAGAAAGTCACTGCACATGACAGACAACAAACACTAGAGGACACCACAGTTGTGCTTCTATTGCCAGTGCTCTGAATATATGCGTAGAAACATGCAATAACAAGCTTTTTTTTTGTTTTTATATTCACTTATAATGAAAAGAAAAATTATACGATCAATAAGAAGTAGACAAGTTTTTTTTTGTGATGCAGATAAAATGAATAGAATTGTTAGGCCTACTGTTTTGATGTGGTTTATTCAGACACACCCTGTCAATGTTCTTTGTGCAACCTGATGTGGTCAGGATGCTGGTGAAACATCTTAAGAAAAAAATAATTTCCTCCAAGAAGAGATGATGAAATACAGTATGATGCTGAACATCTATCAACAACATGTTCCCCAGCCATATAAACGGATTTTAAAATCTAAATCGGCAAAAATTAAATGCATGATGCTTAAATATTTTACAAATGAAATAAGTAGCCTAATTCCTTTTTGCATTACTATAATGAGAACTGAGGGAGGATGTTGTCATTAAAATAATATTAACATGTAAATGCATTTTTAATAAATGTTTAACATATAAATATTAAATAGCTAAAAAGTGTTGGTAACACTTTACAATAAGGTTCATTAGTTAACAACTTTAGTTAACATGAACTAAGCATGAACAATACTTCTTACATTAACTAACATTAACTAATATTGTAAAGTGTTACCAAAGTGTTTAATTAACATTCAGCGTCACACACATTATTGTGAAATTCAGCTGCTCTCCCTCCCATTTCCTCCGCCCTATTTTTCCTCGTTCGTGCAGCTGTGTTGTATTCATCCGCCCGCCGGTTTCCAGCAGATGTGCTGCACTGCTGTTGCTGCATGCGTGTATCCTTCCGCAGAGCCGGTGTGCCTCCGCCGCAGCACACGCATCTTACAGCCCGCACCAAGCCGAGATCGTATATCTTTAGCTTAGAGTTTCCAGTGACAAATCTGTTTATTTTTATTTTATTTGACGTGTCCGGTGTGTTTTGAGTAGTCATGGCTGACATCGACAAACTCAACATAGACAGCATCATTCAGCGCCTGCTCGAGGGTGAGTTTCACATCAAGAAACGGCTAAAATGTCCTTATAATAGGATAACCGATTTCAAAATAATTTTTTTTTGTTGCATATGGATATGCATATGACTGATTTATCAGCTATCTGGGTCGTATTTAGAGCTGTTGAGCTAAGCTAACACGGTTAGCAGAGTGTTAAATGCAAAATACACAATATAATGCTTACAGTGTGATATTAAACACAGCTTTGACCGTTCAGAGCACTTATTAAGCTCCCACATTCGTTAAAAATGGCAGAAATTGAAATGTCAAAATCGTCCAGGCCTAGTTAATATATATATATATATATTTTAATCTATTTCAGCTCAGATGTAATTTATCTTTGAGAGTGTAATCTTTATAAAATGATTTTTTTTTTGCAGTGATAGCATCCATCTTGAAAAAGATGTGAGAACCCAGTTTGAATAGACTGAAATAATTTCAAAAACATGACACAAACTCATTTAGTTATTATATGTGTATTTTATTTTCTACTAGTTTATTATGCAAGTGAATGTTTTATGATGTTATTGCTTTATTGTATGCATTATAATAAAGCAATAAAAGACTTAGCTACAGTGATTATGCAAAATATTTATTGTTGTATTGTATTACAGTGTAATGCGAATTCTTGGTTCATGATAAATGTATTTCGTAACTCACTGCTAGTTTCAGTTTTGTGCAGAATTTTTATATGCAGAGCAGCTTATCATCGCTCATCTAATTTTTTAGCTGGATGCTTTGATTCGTATAGATGCAATGAGTTCTTCCAGGTGTTTTATGTGTTATCTTTTTATTTATTCATCATCGAGGGGCTTCAGGCCCCTAGCAGTTTATTATACAACTATATTATATATAAAATAGAATCGGCGTGATTCATTTATTATGCCTCATCATCTAGACTAGGGTGGTGTTCATTCTTGTGGTCAAATCACTAATTAAAGGCTTTTTAATGTATTTTATAACTGTTATGTTTCTTATGATTAAGGCTTTATGCCTGTGATATGTCAGGATAGTGTAGAAGTGACAGGAAAGTAATGGATTCTGGAAATGACCTGATGCAGACTCGCAAAATGTTATTTTTTTGCTCTATTTGTGGCTATTTTTGTTTTGCATTTGACTTTGTGTTCAAGCCAGACATATTTTTTCATGTGGGCTGCTCTCACGATACTCTATAAAGCTAACCGTGTTTCTTAGAAACCTCTCCCTGTTTTTTCCACCTCGTCAGAGTTTACATGGAGCCAGTTGCACCACCTGCATGTTTATTGCTATACAGCCTAGAAACCAGGCCGGGGTGTGTGGACTGCACCTATATCTGCTCGACTAGCATTAGTACGGCTGTTCCCTTGGCAGTCTGCTCCCGTTACATAACCTCACTTGGTTTAATGCCGCCCAAAGTGGTGCCAGGACCTGCCTCATAGTTCATGGGTGGAGAATATCAGTCCATGGAGACCGAGTCCTTCTCAGATTCATGAAATGAAGTGTTGAGGATGAAGAGCGGAATACATTTAAAGGAATATTTAAAAAAATTGCTGAAAATGTGCTACCTCACAGGCCATCCAAGATGTAGATGAGTTTGTTTCTTCATCGGATTTGGAGAAATGTAGCCAATGGATGCTCTGCAGTGAATGGGTGCCGTCAGAATGAGAGTCCAAACAGCTGATAAAAACATCACAATAATCCACAGCACTCCAGTCCATCAGTTAACATCTGAATATGACATTTACCCAGCAAAATTACCATATTCACGATCTCAGAAAACAGCACATCTTCTAAAACTTAAGGGATGAGTATTATTCATTTTCACTGAAAACCAACCAGAAACATCCACCCAAAATTTAGAAGTAAAATCACAGCAGTACAAAAGGTGCTCAAGAGTTTCAGGAAAAAACACAAGTATCCGTCTCAAATCGAAATCTCTTATTTTCAAAATTCCCCTACTGGATGTTTCCTAAACAGAATTTTGTAATTAACCTAAAATATGGTCAGTCACTAATAGATGAAACGGTATGATTGTTTGAGGATTCACACTTGATTATTGGCTTTTTTATGAACTTGAAAAGTGATCATTGCATGTTATTGTAATTACTAGCTTAATGATACATAAATCAAATGCATTTGTACTCATTGTACCAGACTGTAATATCTTGCTAAGGACTCACTTAGTTGGAAGTAAAACTCTGAGTACTTCAAGTATAGTCATGTACATCGAGTAAAACACAACAAAGAAGCTCTGAGTAATTGAAGTATAGTCCTGTATATCCAGTCAAGTAAGCTGCACAAGAAGATTCAACCATTCAGCTGTTGTTTAGCGTAGTGTTCGTACAGCATGTGAGCTCACGAAGGTGTAGTTAGGAATGTGTGTCTCGTTCCAGGGAGTTTCAGATGCTGAATGACGTGGCACTGACTTCACCCGCATAGCTGAGACAATGTTCGCCAAAGTCATTCAACTTGTGCATGCGTCATCTTTTGGCTTCAATCACTCTAAAGCTCCAAACTCAAAGCT
The DNA here is from genome assembly GCF_001515605.1 of Sinocyclocheilus anshuiensis. Taxonomy (NCBI): domain Eukaryota; kingdom Metazoa; phylum Chordata; class Actinopteri; order Cypriniformes; family Cyprinidae; genus Sinocyclocheilus; species Sinocyclocheilus anshuiensis. Next base: position 17,356 of record NW_015547640.1, read on the forward strand.
TTGCCGCACGTGTTTTAATCATTCAGAAGTGTTTTTCGCATCTAGCGGCGTCGACAGCTGTGTTGTCTTTGTAGTGGAAGTGCTGCGAGAAACAGTTGGTGCTGCTGGAGGAAAGTCCAGCTTTGTGGAGCACTGACTCATAGTATGCATACTAGCACAGTCACAGCCTGAAACCTCGTGATGTGCGCCAGTGTCGGGGAAGCGGCTTTCAAGCTTTTTATGGGGGCTATTTGTTTTTTGTTACATAAGTAGCAGATTATATAATTTGGCATTTCAGAGTAGTGTTTGTCTGTCACAAAAACAATGAGGATCTCAATTAATCTGACGGCAATATACTCGAAAACAAAAGACGGCTTATAGTACCAACCCTCTACATTGCGAGTAAATCACTCGCATATGCAACTAAATCTTACTCTGGGCTACTAAATAATGTCTAACATTAGCCATTGGCTAATAAATTCTTAAATTTTACACGTCAGTATGTGTGTGAGAGGCGTTCAACACAGATTTTCACTCGATAAACACGCTGACTGAGCGCTTGAGAGTTTCGCTCTCCATCAAGCGAGCTGTACTATTTGGATGCGCTCAATGGATCATGTCATGTACCCAATGGATGCGCAGTATGTAGCATGCAGCGCACCTGTATTTGACGTACCGTAAACTAGTGTGAAGGCGCTCGACTCGCCGTCGCTTTACTGATAGCGCTGTGTTTCTCACACATGCAAAGAGAGAGAGCGAGAGTCTTGCATACCACGCTGAATCGACGCGCTACATGTAAACCATATTCTTTGTTATATTTTCCTGTCAAAATAACAGAGTTCATTTAGAATTATTCAGCTTTTAAGAACAAGCAGAAGATATGCCGGTTTCTCGGCAGTGGGCGGAGCTAATGCGCGAACAGCTACTTAACCATATTTTGGGGACAAATTTGTACCTAAAAGTGAGCAAAGCCTGACAAAAGCGGCAAAAACCTCAATTTGTGGATGTCCTCATTTGTAAAACTGTTATAAAAATAAACAAAGTTTTTTTTTACTTTTGAAATTGTAAAAATACAGAAAGTTTTCTGTGAGGGGTAGGGGTGCGTTTAGGTTAAAAAGTGTATAACTATCTGTATATAAAAACAATCGAAGTCTATGTAATGTCCCCATTTAGATAGCTAAGTAAACGCGCGTGTGTGTAAAATAGTATATCAGTCTGGCGAGTAAACAAAAAATTTTACTAGCCAATGGCGATTATATTGCCAAGGTGTGCATAGAGGGTTGAGTAGTAAAGAAAACACCCTATTTTATATCTGCCTGCATCCAAAACGTAGTCACACCCATCAGTATTTAAAGGGACAGTGCACTCAAAAACGTTGCAGGTTTTTGACGTCTTGACTCTTTGTTGCGTTTTCCGTCAGCGCCCGTGCTGCTCTTGGCTGAGTAAATGATGACAGTTTCATTATTGGATGAATGATTCCTTTAAGAAAGTTTCAGCTAATGGTGATGAAGCGACTTGACATCATCTCGTTGAATAGCGTCACTGAGCACTCGTTAAAAGAGCCCTCCCTCTCTCGCTTTACTCTGTTAGAGTATGTTGACATGACATTATGCAGAAAGCCAGTGGAAACTCATTTGGTGTAAATCGCTAATTTATTCCACTTTTACACCTCTATGTATTTAATTTTATTATTTGTTTTATTTATGTTTTTATTTCAGAATTATTACTAATATTAATATTAAATAATATTATATATTTTCATTTTTTATATACAATTTATATATACAATATTCTTATTTTTTAGAAGTATTTTGTTGTTATTTAATAAAATATATAATATATTTATATAAAAATAATATAATTTAATCTTTTTTGTTTTATTTAGTTGTTTTTATTATTAATATTCATATTAAGTAATATATAATATTATTTCTATCTATAATATATTTACTTTTAGAAAGTGTTTTTATTGCTATTTTAAGTTATTTATTTATTACTTTAGACAATTATTATTAATAATATTAATAATAAATCATATGTCAATCATCATGATATTTTAAAATCTTTTTGTGTTTTCTTTTTGTTGTTTTTATTTTAAAGTTTTGAATATTCACATTAAATAATATATAATATTATTGTCTTATTTTTTTATGCGTAATTCATTTGTGTTAGATATTTAAAATTTTTAGAAAGTGATTTATTTTTCATTGTTTTATTTTAAAATGAGTGTTGTAATTTTTAATTTTATGATTTAATTTTCATTTAATTTTAACTTTTCAATATCTGGTGAACCCTAGTTTGGGGAAACCCTCCTGTATGTAAATGTAAATCATCCACAATCTTACATCCTGGTAATTATGTTGTTTTTATTTCACAGAAATGGTATATATGGCAACATGTTTATGCTATTTTAGTTGGTAAATCAATGGAAAACTGATTTATATTAAACATTTCAGATGTCTATATTTGGATGATCCAGTTAAATACTGTGTACGGTATGTACCGTCCTCCCACCCAGCCCTAACTCTCAGTATCCAGCAAAACAAGCTTCAATACAGAGCTGCAAAACTGTGTGCCAGTTGCTCCAAACATGGGGTAAAAATAGAAATGCTGGGCAGTAACAGGCCGTCGTGGTGCACAGGCCAGCCTTTGACTATTCCCTGGAGTTCCAGCGCAATAAAAACGTGATCGATGTGAAAACTGCGAACATTGCGAGCGGGGAGAAATAGGACTGTGGGATGATCCGTGTGCTTTTGGGAGAGGCTGCTTTGCACATTCGGGATGAATCCTGTAGGTCACTTTGATCCTCTGCAAGTCGGCCACGTCTGCAGACAGGAAGACGAACCTAACCTACTTCCCTTCCCTGTGCTGACGGATCACAGAAAGGCCATTAGAAACACACGTTTGTCTGCATAATGCCACAGGTTTCCCTGCAAACTCAAGTAGTGTTTGTCCAGAATTACTGCAGGGTCTGGATTCACAACTCTAGACGCACGCTTGTGAGAAACTGTTGCTCAACTAACCAGATAATTACATGAACGATGACGTCTAATGGTGATTTAGGCTAAGTGTTGACTTGTGTTGATAAATTGTCCACATCTTTGTTTTATCTTACAGCTGTAGGCAGAACTGTGGGCTTATTACTTATTATTAAAACGTATATAAATGTTTTATGCCTTCATTTGATTACATCAAAAAAATTATAGTAAATAAAAAAAGAACTAAAAGTATAAATACATTTTCTTTGTATTTAGTTTGTATCAAAACATAATTCCAGAAAAACATGAAACCAACACAGAATTTCTGGGGGATAAAAATTAACAAGAAAATTTCATAGGGCCCTATTATTGTAAACATTTTAATAAAGTATTAAATTGTTAACGTTTTATGAATTTCATCGCTTAGACATGCTTCTTGATTCTTGCAATTTAAACTATTAAAAAGGAATTAAGAGAAATTAAAACAGAAAACACTGAAATTTGGAAAAAATAAAAAGCTCTATAAATAAAGTTTTTGTTAAACCTTTCATTTAAATGGTCTAAGTTTCGTGATTTCAATTCATGCTTTTTGATTACTAAAAAAACTGAATTTGAAAAAAGTGTTTTTTTAATTACTTGAAATTAAATGTTTAAAATAAAGTTCAAAATAAAAATAAATAAAAAACCTTTAACTTATTTCAGTTAGTTACCAAGACATTTAGCATTTTTGTTTAGTTTAAGCTTAAGTACTAAAATAAATGAAAGTAAAATTGAAATAGAATGGCATAAAAACTATGTACATTTAAAAAAAGGTAATAAAAAATTATAAACTTAATGTATACCAAAATTAATAAAACTATAACTAAAATGAAAATAAAAATGTAAAAATAAACTCAAAATATATAACAAAATATAAAATGGGAACTATAGTATATCATTGATACTATAATAAAAACACTGTTTTTAAATCATTGAGTGTCATAAATTTAATCACAATTACAATTACACAACTGTCATTTGTGATCATTTATTGCTTGCTATTATGTATTTTCCATGGCAAAGGTCAAAGAGCCAAACTAGTGCTTTAGTTAACTGTAGGGTTGTCTGTGCGTTTGCAGTGAGAGGGTCGAAGCCTGGCAAGAACGTTCAGCTGCAGGAGAACGAGATCCGTGGATTGTGTCTGAAATCCCGCGAGATCTTCCTCAGCCAGCCCATCCTCCTGGAGCTGGAAGCACCGCTGAAGATCTGCGGTGAGAAACACAAACGCAGCAGATATACCATGTTAAAAACAGAAATGCAGAATCTCTACTACTGTCAAATGTCTTTCAGACTTGGTTCTCAAAGTCTACATTCAAAGGTCCAAATCTGAATTTTCATCAGTGTAAAGGTCCGGACCGGAACAATCGGTTATTACAAATAGTGGTCAACTGATTTATCGGCAAGGCCGATATTTGGCATTTTTCAAATATCGGCATCGGCCGATACGTTTTTCTGTTTGGCCGTTGCATTCGAGGCGGGACTTTTATTTTGACGGCGCTGAGAACGGCAGCGCCTGAGCACAGAGTGCTCACATTCTCCCTCTTGTTCGCTGTCGTTGTTAACGGTTCCGTCTAATACGGATAGAAGTCTATCTAATAATCAGATAGTACGGTTAAACAAAGGAATTAAAATGTATACAAGAAGTATTATAACGATTGCTTTTATATTATTAGTAATAGAAAGGCAAACATTATAATACTTTCTCGTTTGCCGTGAATATTAATTAAAATAAATAAAATTATATCGGCTTTATATCGGCCATCGGCTGTCAAAAAACACATATCGGTCGACCACTAATTACAAAACTTGTTTTTAATAAACATACATAACATGCATAACAAATAAACATGAATTTTTTGAAAAAATAAAATGCCCTTTGCATTCAAAATACATTAATAACAAGTGCAAAAGTGACAATTAATTTAAGTGTCAGCAATAGAGGTCGACCGACAAGGGTTTTTCTCTGGCCGATGCCGATATTTAGAAATCAGGGCAGCCGGTGGCCGATATATGATGCTGATTTTTTTGTACGATTTTATATATATTTTTTTCCCTTTATCTCATAAAAGCAAGTTTGAGTAAATGATTATTGCAGGGCACAAGATGGTAGTAGCCTAATTCATAGTAATAATACATGGCTCAAAGCACCTTCTCAAAACAGTTCTGAAGCATGCTTTTTGTTTATGTTTGCTGACAGACACCAGTGTTTCCCACAGACTTGCAAATGCAAATTCATTCTCTGCCAGCAGGAGGCGCTGTTGGAGCAGAAGATATATAGCGGTTTCCACGGTAATGGCTGTAATCTATAAGCGCTGCGCTCATAAACGTTAGGAAAGATTAAATGAAAATGACATCAGAGCTTTTCTGAAGACGGTCGGTACTTTTCAAAGATACATTCATATAAAAACACCCGTGCGGCATTTTAATTTTGAAACGTGCAGTGCTCAGTTTATCCAACGAAGTAGAATCCTTTTAGAAAATCTGATTGTGGCTGTCAGTTTTGATATTGTGACGGGCCGCCCCTTGGACACTGCTATAAGTCAAATGGCCATAATTTAAGTGATAACAAAAAAAACCCACTCATATCAGCGGTGAAATGTCGTCCGATTATGTCAAACATCATACGCTCACTGGATGTCATGACAACAAATGTCATGAAGGAAAGGTTTCACTCTCTCCTTCGCTTTCATTTTGGACCATCTCCAAAAAGACAAAAAAAACTAAACAAATGATCTACAAGTTTAACATGCGTTTATCAAAGTAGGAAATAACCAGTGCTCTTGAAATACAAAAAGGAGGCGGGTTCAGACTTTGAGAAGCACTGGTTTAGCCTGTCATGTTGTTGAAATAGTCAGCAAATGAGACGCTCTCCTCTCCACAGGCGATATCCACGGGCAGTACTACGACCTGCTCAGACTCTTCGAGTACGGAGCATACCCACCTGAGAGCAACTACCTGTTCCTGGGAGACTATGTGGACCGAGGGAAGCAGTCTCTGGAGACCATCTGTCTCTTGCTGGCCTACAAGATCAAATACCCTGAGAACTTCTTCCTGTTGAGGGGAAACCACGAGTGTGCCTCCATCAACCGCATCTACGGCTTCTACGATGAGTGTGAGTGTCCAGTAGATACTGTGCTGTGCCATGATTACTACCTATGATTTCCACGATGCAGAAAACCCGTCTTTTACCCGTAAACCTCTATTGTGCAGAGGTTTACCACCATTTTTTGTATGACATGATTTGTGACCCTGAACCACAAGTCGCTGGGGTATATTTGTAGCAATAGCCAAAGAAACATTGTATGGGTGAAAATTATAGATTTTTCTTTTATGCCAAAAATCATTAGGATATTAAGTAAAGATCATGTTCCATGAGGATATTTTGTAAATTTCTTACCGTAAATATATCAAAGCTTAATGCTTGATTAGTAATATGCATTGCTAAGAACTTCATTTGGACAACTTTAAAGATGATTTTCTCAATATTTAGATTTTTTGCACCCTCAGATTCCAGATTTTCAAATAGTTGTATCTCAGCCAAATATTGTCCGATCCTAACAAACCATACATCAATGGAAAGCGTATTTATTCATCTTTCAGATGATGTATAAATCGCAGTTTTAAAAAATTGACCCTTATGACTGGTTTTGTAGTCCAGGGTCACATTTGTATTAAATCATAAATGCTCAAAACTTACAAATTTTTTAGTGAGCAACAACATGATTCTGATTTGTGACCCTGGAGCACAAAACCAGTCTTAAGTGTCAATTTTTCTAAATTGAAATTCATACATCATCTGAAAACTGAATAAATAAGCTTTCCATTGATGTATGGATGTATTTCCATTGATGTATGGTTTGTTAGGATTGGACAATATTTGGCCGAGATACAACTATTTGAAAATCTGGAATCTAAGGGTGCAAAAAAAATCTAAATATTGAGAAAATCGCCTTTAAAGTTGTCCAAATGAAGTTCTTAGCAATGCATATTACTAATCAAAAATAAAGTTTTGATATATTTACTAGAGCCCGACTGATATATTGTTTAGCCAATATTATCGGCTGATATGAGCCTGTCGCCGATATATCGGTATCAGCGAATATGCTGCCGATATGAATTTTTATTTTAAACGCAGATTAAATGCTTCTGAATGGTGTAGTTACTTAGTTTGTCCAGCAGAGCGTACTCCATTGTTTGCTACTGGCGACCCAGGTCAGTGTAGTGTAGAGATGCGCGGATGAGCTCAAACTTCACCCAAGTCCGCTGCTTCAAATTATCCGCCCGCCACCCACCCGCACCTATATTTGATCGT
>NW_015547640.1:24692-32344 GCF_001515605.1 Sinocyclocheilus anshuiensis
GGAGCTCAAACTTCACCTGAGTCCGCTGCTTCAAATTATCCGCCCGCCCGCCACCCAGCCGCACTTATATTTGATCGTCACATTACAATGATTCTAATTCTTAGTTTTGCATGATGATATGATGAATGGATGGTTCATTTAACAGCAGATTCAGCGACGTTAGAGACTAGAGCTGATTTGCACATCACGGAACGTGTGTGTGGTGCATTAAAGCCTGTGTTACGGCCAGCCGCGCTGCGGCCCAGAACTCATGCTTATCACATCGGTCACATCACATCGTGCGGCGCAACAAAATACAGTAGAATATATATATATATATATATATATATATATATATATAACATCAAAAGTTACTCAAGGCTGCATTCATTTGATAAAAAAATAGAAATATTATTTTATCGTTATTATCGCGGGAAGACGAATTCTTATCATGCGGAACATTTTTTCCGGTATATCGCAAACGATAAGATATCGCCCATCTCTACTGGATGCAGTAAACTGATGCCTCGTTCTATTTATGACGTGCTGACACAAAGTTCAAATGATTTTCAGCAGTCGCTTTGTTGCGTCCTGTTGCGGCGTAACAGATTGAAAAGTTAGTATCTTTCTGCAGTCCAGTAGAAGGCAGTGCGGTTGTGGTTTGAGTCTGTTGAATGCTGATTTAACACTACGTTGTCACCTAGTTGGAGAGACTCAATGCTCAGTAAATAAACAACAATGTCCCCGTCTTTTACTCTCACAATGAGCTTATCATATTCGTTTGCTACATTAGTAGGGCCCTATGATTTCCGCGATGCAGAAAACATGAACGGAATCGCAGAATCCAGTCATAAAAACAGAATTTAATGTGTAACGCGGAATTTCATGGAATTTGTCTACTTTTTGATGAATAAATAAAAAACAGGTAAGTATATGTGTGTATATATATAGTCTGTGTCTGTGAATATTAAACTGCAAAAAGATTATTTAAATACGAATGTTCTGCATGTTCATTTGATTACCAGAAAATACACAACAGAGTTTGTGAAAAAAATTAATATTATTAATTATTATTATTTATTCATTTTAGATATTTACATTTGGAAAAGTTGTGCTTCCTGCATAAACCTGCCACTGTTGGTTTAGAAGTATCTTGCTTGCCCTACACAGTTACCTTGTTTAATTTCTTAATGCAAGTTATATATATTTTGTTCTATTTGTGTTATTTAAGTTATTTATAATAAGTGAAGTGAAGTTTACTGTTAAGTGCACTGATGTCAGACTCATTTTGAATAATAAAGTTTATTGTTAAATTGTTAAATACCCTGCCTCCACTACATAGGCCTGTGTTTGTCACATCATTATAAGTGTTTGATCACCACATTTGAGTTATCATTGCAAAAAATGTGTTTATGTATATATATTCTGTTTATGTAGGCTATATACTGTATTCTATATACAGTACCAGTCAAAAGTTTGGACACACGAATGGGAAGTGTGTCCAACCTTTTGACTCTACTGTACTATAATATAGCCTACACATAAAGAATATCGGCCGATATATCGGTATCGGTGTTTTTTTACTCCCTAATATCGGTATTGGCATCGGCCTCCAAAAAACCCATATCGGTCGGGCTCTAATATTTACAGTAGGAAATTTACAAAATATCTTCATGGAATATGATCTTTACTTAATATCCTAATGATTTTTGGCATAAAAGAAAAATCTATAATTTTGACCCATACAATGTATTGTTGGCTATTGCTACAAATATACCCCAGCGACTTAAGACTGCTTTTGTGCTCCAGGGTCACATTTAAGGTGTCCAGATTGTTTGGCTGTATATTGTAATCACTAATCCTGCTGGAACACTAGACCTTCATGGATGTTCACATTAACTTAATCCTCCACATGGACAGAAGCAAATGCATAAGCAGATTCCACTGCATTTAACCCTGTTTTAAACTCTAATAAGAGCTAAACATGCACTTTAAGCAGAACTCTGTGACTCCTATTCAGTGCAGGATTAATTATTTAGCGCCGTTTATATGTATTTTTTAGCAGAGTCTGTCCCTCTAGAGCTCTTTTTATTCATTTACATTTTAACCACTTTTAAATAATAAAACCTGTAGGTGATATTAAGCTCATGTTTGTGTGTTTAGGCAGGAGACGCTACAACATCAAGCTCTGGAAGACGTTCACAGACTGTTTCAACTGTCTGCCCATAGCTGCCATCGTTGATGAGAAGATCTTCTGCTGTCATGGAGGTGGGTGTGGAGCAGAAACCCTCTAGACTTACACCTGATAAACAACAAGAGCCGGCTCTTCTGCTACGTGGAATGTCGTGAATCTGCGTTTTTATGGTATCCAAACAAGCTCACACGTTTTCCAAGGGCAACTTTTTAGGCATTTTTCAAAACATCGTATGTGTGACTGTGCACAAGTCTGATGTCGAGTCCAAGTTACGTCACCGGTCTAAGGTTAAATCTCAAATCCGTTTGTAAATCTTTTTCTACATGTGACGGGTTAGTTTTATAAACACAGTTGCTGGACATTTAGTTTAATATATTCTTATATTAGTTTGCTACATAAATGGCCAGTTGCTGGATATTTTGTTTAAAAAAAATTTAAATGAAATATACACTACTGTTCAAAAGTTAAGGGTCGGTACATTTTTATAAAAATGTTTTGAAAGAAGTTACTTCTGCACACCAAGGCTGCATTATGTGATCAGAAATACAATAGAAATAGTAATGTTGTGAAATATTATTCCAATTTCAAATAGCTGTTTTCTATGTGAATATCTATTAAAATATAATTTATTTCTGTGATGCGCAGCTGTATTTTCAGCATCATTACTCCAGTCTTCAGTGTCACATGATCTTCAGAAATCATTCTAATATGCTGATTTGCTGCTCAAGAAACATTTCTGATTATTATCAATGTTGAAAACAGTTGTGCTGCACAATATTTTTGTGGAAACTGTGATACATTTTATTTTTCAGGATTCACAGATGAATAGAAAGTTCAAAATAACAATTAAAAAAAAAAAATAGAAATCTATTATAAATGTCTTTACTGTCACTTTTGATCAATTTAATGCAGCCTTTATTAAAATAAAAACAAAAACAAAGAAATGAAAAACCAAATGTATAATTGATTTGATACATTATATAATCTCAATCTCAGTCAGAGTGCTAAAAAATAAAAACGTATGCAACTGAATTAAAAACAGTATTTAATGATATATTTTAATACAATGATATTAGTGCAACAGCGATCGAGTACTCGGCCGTGGCAGCGGTGATCGATCATGAAAACGATGATCGTGATTGGTTATAGCAGCACTTTGGGTGGCACCCTGAGTTCTGATTGGTTAGCTTGCCACAGCATGTGGTCCAAAAAGAATCATGGCTTCGAAGTCACATAGTGATGTCTGGGCTAGCAACATACATATCTGATTAATCTAATATAGGATGCATTGGGATATTATTAACATTTATTAACATGCTGAATGCGCTGCATATTACCAGTGTTTAATTTCATGCTCAAATGCAATGTCCGATATTGTTATTTGAGATGGTCATATTGCTTTTAGATGTTTCTTTTTTAAAAATACTGATGTTATAATAATGCAGCAGTGCTTTTTTCAGCATAGTTGTTCAACATTAGGCATACTTCAATTAAAAAATTTTCGTACTTCATATGGCTTCGAAAACACGCGGGGGCTATTTCAGGAATCACTTGATAATGTAGATAAAAATATAGCACAAATCTGCCATAAACATAGCATTATAATGAGAACTTTATAGAATGTAAAATCTATATTATAAAAGTGCATCACGGAGCTCTCTCTCTCTCGCTCTATAGCACGTAACTTAAAGTTCACTGACATTTGCATCCTTTTGTTAAAATACAAGTTGTAATGTTATGTCTATGTTATGTATCTAAGTCATCTGATTTATATCATAGGAAGTGTCATAGAACAGGCTTCAGTTTATTAGCATAAAGTCACTCTTCAGCTTCACCCCAGGCTGCTATTCCTTTTTAGATGCTTCTTTTTTAATAATATTGCTGCATCATAATCATAACTTTTAATCATGTGTTCATGTTTTCATAGACAGGTTTTCATGTCATATTTTTATTTTTAACATTAATTTTCATAACAGTCTTCAGATATTTTCATTATCTCCATTACAGCAATTACTCGTTTTTGAAACCTATCGATGATCGAAATTGCCAATATTACAAAATAAATAATTTATATGAATGTCATTAATGTGAATGTCCATTCGAACTGGTTTGCTGAAGTGAATCAAACCTCTTAATGCTTCATGAGAAAGAAATACTACTTTAGTTGCGTCGCTACTTTTAGTAATTTCTCAATCAGACGATCTTTCTCTGGTGAAGCAGCAGGAAGGACTTCAGATGCATGACGCATGTAAAACGAGAAGCCTGAACATCTGCTTTAGTGTTTACTGTTGCTCTGAGACTCTCCTCTCAGCATAGTTCTTACGCCGCAAGATGTGTTGTTGAAATGTTTAGGGTGTGTAAATCATCTTACTTCATCACTTCATGATTTGCACTGACATCATCTCCCACATTTCTGAGTGCTGAGTCAGTGCGAATCCCCGTGTGATCCCTGAACAGATGACGCGAATCTAGGAACTCGTCCAGTAGACTTTCTAGGAACGTGAAATCTCGAGTGGTTTCTGTTGTTCCTCAGGTTTGTCTCCTGATCTGCAGTCCATGGAGCAGATCAGAAGGATCATGAGACCCACAGATGTCCCGGACCAGGGCCTCCTGTGCGACCTGCTGTGGTCCGACCCGGATAAGGACGTGCTGGGATGGGGCGAGAACGACCGAGGGGTGTCTTTCACCTTCGGAGCGGAAGTGGTGGCCAAGTACCTTCACAAACACGACCTGGATCTGATCTGCAGGGCCCACCAGGTGAGTCTTCAGTAGGGCTGAACAATATGTGACCCGTGCTGGCAAAATGAGTGTGAATGCGCACGGTCTAATTTTGAGCTACAGGCAAAAAAAAAGAAAAATGTCAGTTTTGGTTTTCACAAAAATGAGTTCCTTAAGCCCTCTTCTAGCGATCCCAATGCTCCAAATAGTAATTAAACATCTAAAATGATCTTTATTTGTATGTTTTCTGAGGGTAGTACCTTCTCTGCTAACTTCTGGACGGCTGCTGCTTCCTAAAACAAGTTGTAGGTCTATTGTTGCAAATTTCCCAAATCGTTCAACCCCTAAAAGGGTGATTCATGCTCCAAAAAAAAAGTCTTCAGAGTCAATTAAAAGTCATAAAAAAAAAAAAAAAAAACATTTTTATTTTCTATGCAGATGCATTTCCCAACAAAATCACCCCAGTAATTCAGGAATGATTAATTCTTTCCAAATATGGCTATTCAGGTCATTTGGTGAATATTCCTGTCTTTTTCCATATTGCATTATACAGTATATTACATAAAAACTAAATATCGCAATGTCAGGTTTCTCCAGTATCGTACAGCTCTAGTCTTCAGTTCGTTAAGTAGTCTGTCTTAAGGAATTACATGATTTATTGTTGCATGTGGTGGGTTACAAAAGCTGCAGTGTCTGTAGCAGCGGTGCTATAGATGGATTTAGACTTTCTTAGAGAGGCTTTTACCCTGCTGACAGTAATAGTTACTGTTGGACCGTTAGCATGCTGCTGTCAGCACACTAAAACACCTCGGAGAAGAGTCTCCAAATGTATCCCCGGGAAAAATCTAAAGATAAAAACACTAGTCGACCTAAGCCAGTTGTTGGGCAACTAGTTAATGAGTAGACCGTCTTTAGTCACTGTACGCATGAGCCAGTGGTCTAATTGTCTGGCTCGGCTGGACGAGTTGCTCAGTTTCACCTTACATGAACGTCCAGTTATTGGAAATGTGAAACTGTTCCTGGATAAAAGCGCTGGATGAGTCACAGTGGTACATGCTGAACCGGCCGTGCATGAGTCTGCAGATATGAGACGAGCCTTTGGCATTGGTCTGATGACGCAGGGCTTTGGGTCGAGTGTAGGATGCTCCTTATGTCTCTGTGTGTGTGTGTGTGTGTGTGTGTGCTGTTCCCTAAACCCTAATCTATATCCACTCAAACTGTAATCTAGTGACTCACCAGCGCTCAGCTCTCTCCCTTCAGCCGCACACACACAGAGACTATAATAATCATGTGTGCCGATTCTGTTCAGTTTCATGTGTTTTTCAGTGTAAAGTTAAGCTGTATTACATAGCCTTATATCACAGTAGGAATTTTGCATCATGATGCCGTTTTGGTCAAAATTAGGTGAAAACCGCCGAGATTAAGTTTTGAAAGTCAACCCTCTATGTATGGAAGCATATGGGTAGCAAAATTCATTTTGAAATGTAATTTGCAAAATGGCAATGCATTTCTTTATTTAAATTTACATTTTCCCATAGCAAAAAGTGTAGCAAAATTATAATTTAAATGCCGTTTTTCCTAAATGCATTTAGACTTAAGGGTAGGAGACTTGGGATTGCATTTTCATTGTGATACCTTGTGAAAATTGTAGCAAAATGCATTCTGAGCCAAAGGTGTAGCAGAAATGGTGATTTAAATGTCTTATTTTTCTTAAATGCATTGACACTTACACTTAAGAGGTTTCAATTGCATTTTCATTAAATACCCTGCGATTAGTGTAGACTAGTCAATGTGGATTTGAAAATGCATTCCGAGCCGATCACGCTTCCCTAAATAACCCATGATTTAACTAAAATGAGGGAACGAATTTATAAGTTCTTAATTAATGTCCACGAAATCTTTCATTCCCCCCCCCCAGCATGTTTACCACAGTAAGAGATGCGAAAACAGAGATTAAACGTGAATGACATTTAAAATATACCTGTGAAATTAGAGGGTGAGACGGTGAGGATTTGGGAAAAGAAAAAAAACTATAAATATTATTAAGTTTGTGGAAATTCGTGACCAAACGGCAAACCAGAACTCATAGCCGCAAATGGATTTTTAATATAGGCTATGGGCTCGTTATAAATCCAAAAGCATGGTCACGATGTAACATTTGCCTGCTAACCAATTATTTATCTTATAAACAAAGCTTTGTACCTCGCTTGTGTCATACTCGCATTAAAATGTTTCATATGAGCAGCAGTGTGTTTTGCCGCAGTTACGTATGGGATCATTTTATTTTAAATGCCAATAATGTAAATTGCAAACATTGCGATTGTGTTTAAAAATATAACAACGAGCGCCATGAAACCATTTAAAGAGGCGCGTCCAGCCAATAAAGTGATCTCAAACGTAACTACGGCGCTCTCTTCTCTTCATCCATTCATTTTACAGTCCTGCTACTAGCCTTTTATTTAGACTAAAACTCCCTTTAATTCAGGAGAGGAAGCTGGCGTTTTGAGTGTCATTTGCACGTCTTGTCATGCTGGTGAATATATGCCACTGCAATTGACACATTTTGCAGTATTAAAGGAACACTCCACTATTTTTGAAAATAGACAAATTTTCCAACTCCCCTAGAGTTAAACAGTTGAAGTTTACCGTTTTCTAATCCATTCAGCCAATCTCCGGGTCTGGTGCTAGCACTTTTAGCTGTAGCTTAGCATAGATCATTGAATCTGATTAGACCGTTAGCATCTCGCTCAAAAATGACCAA
>NW_015547640.1:32508-33228 GCF_001515605.1 Sinocyclocheilus anshuiensis
CTATTTTCAGGCGCTGCTTAATATCATTGTGCATCGATGTCATCAAAGACATGCTATGCTTTGTCCTGTCCTGAAGACATACCTGACTGTGTTTACATAAATTTTGCATCATTTGGAGAATTTTATAAAACGCCAAGAAGAAAATATCTGGCTTAATTTGAAATGATACAGCTCTGTGATGGATAGAAATTCACGACACGATGACCTGCAACTCTTATTCAGTGAAGCGACTCCGTAGTTTTATTTTCTTTGTGAACTCAGGACACTGAGTGTCAAACAGATCCCGAGCGTCTCCTGAACTTCCTGTTCCTGTGTGTTGCAGGTGGTTGAGGACGGATACGAGTTCTTCGCCAAGCGGCAGCTGGTGACTCTGTTCTCCGCACCGAACTACTGCGGAGAGTTCGACAACGCCGGAGCCATGATGAGCATCGACGAGACCCTCATGTGCTCCTTCCAGGTACAGTACAGTCCAGATGCTCCAGATGTTTCTGCTCTGCTCATTTTTTTATTTTAACCTTGTGTGTACAGGTAGCTGCCATACACTTCATCCAAAACACATTTAACTCTCTCCCCGCCAAACACCGAATTTTCCGGGTTTCTGCGTTTTCACTGTTATACACTCGGGGCGCTATTACACATCTCCTGAATGACTCTAGAGCAGTGGTCGCCAACCCGTCGATCGCGATCGACTGGTAGATCTTTATCACTGTCCCAGTAGAT
>NW_015547640.1:33454-41517 GCF_001515605.1 Sinocyclocheilus anshuiensis
AAAAAAAAAAGAAAGAAAGAAAAGAAAATCTGAATTCTGAATCAGTTATGATCGGCGTATCACTAATTAAAATACTAAGTAAAAGGCCTCAAATTTGAAGTACAATCTGGGATGTCTTTTTCTATCAATTCTTCAATAGGTAGATCTTGTCTTTCATAAAGGCCGAGGTCAGGGATCTTGGGCCTAAAAAGGTTGGTGACCACTGCTCTAGAGCGTGCCGATCAAAAACACAGACCAGGAAGACGCAGAAACGAGCGATCTCGTATGTAAGCATATGCATATAAAAATAATGTGATCATCAACACTAACCGCATATAAATGAAAACTGCCTGATGCTACAGAGTGAAATGTGGATCCAGAAAGACCTGTGCAAGCTTTAGGGGTGCTGATGGAAGCCATCTACTGCATATTTGCTTTGATCATTGTACTGAATATGATGCAGATGTAGTATTTGATAAAAATGTGATTTTCTCAGCTTTTTGCTCAAAATGTTGCTTTTTTATGAAACCTACCTACATTCAAGTGTTGATAAAAAAAAAAAAAAAACAGGGCTTGAAGCTAGAATTAATCAGATTTTTTGTTTGAAAGTAGAGGGTCTGATCTTTATTTTGATGTATTGCATGTTAGATAGTCATACAACAAATATATTCAGATATTAATTTTTTCAAAAACGCTGGCGGGGAAAGAGTTAAACATAATTTTACTGTTTTTATGAAATCCTATTGTTTGTGAGACTTCATGGAATATTTAGTTTTTAGTCATTTGTTTGGTGATTTTTTTTTTTATTTTTTATGTAATGCATTAATATTGTAAATAACCATTTGAAGTGAAAATACAGTTTTTTGCCAGGGACATCAAATGAAAATTAGAAAATAAACAAAGTTTTAAAAATGCATTTAATACACCTTAAACTATTTTAAAACAAATGATACAATGTGATGTTTAAAAGTACATTAATATGGATATAAAAAAAACAATGATGCTTACAGGACCTCAGACATATACTTTCCTTTAAACAGACATTTCATTAATATTCATTTAAAATTTTTAATAATTTAAGCATGGAATTTTACTGTTATTATTTTTATTATGCATTGTTTTAATACATGCAAGATGCCCATAACAGTTCAAAATGAACTCATGATGAGAAAAAGATGATTAAAACTCGTGAGAAACAAGAAAATGCTGACCAGAAACAGGACTTGTGATGCCCATGTTGTTTAATTCATTCTAGGGCTGTGCAATTAATCGAAAAACAGTTTTGATTTCAGCCTCCAACGATTATGAAAATACAATAATCGAGATAAAACGATTATTGTGGCCCATTCCACCCCCTTTCGTACCTCCATAAAAGCCCAATTTCACGTGCAAATCAGTACAATCATGTAATGTGACTTTTGCAAAATGGGATGTGCTTGATTTATATATGTATTCACGTTTTTAAAAGCGTGAAAGAGAACTCGCGCTGCTCCTCAGGAAGAATCATCTAAAGTCATCTTTTAGCGCCTAAACGGTCAAATACACACCAAAATGTGGCACTTAGTGATTATTCATGTATACCTTCGTCGGTCATGTAATAAATTAACGTAAAGAGTTGAGAATGTAAATACGCGTGTAACGTAAATTGTATCCGTGCGGCTCTTAACGTGACAGCGGGCTATTTTCCTGCTGCGACTGTGTGCTTCATATTCATTAACAACAAAAGACCAATTCAAAATCACACACTGCTCTCGAGTGAAGGACTTCTGTAGCTTTAATAAGAAACAAAAAAGTTGAATTCTTATAGTGAAGACTATGCCGTTTTATTTTACATTTGATTGTTCATTTCTGTAGTAGGCTGTAAACTGCTCGAGACTTGCATAAAAAGCAGTTTGTTTCATTTGTATCTTTTTATTCTATTGTATTTGTCCTTTGCTTTTTTAAAATTTTTTGTTACTGACAGTTTAATTATTTTCAGTAATTTTGAGGACTTTTTGTTTGTTTGTTTTGAAATGCCGCCGGTCTCTACAATGTCGATGTTATAGCAACCTTATTTACAGGAAATATATATTTGATAATGTATCACTATCTTTAAATAAATCACTCATGTAAAGTTTTGGTCATATGGCCCCCTCATAATAGTGATTACAATATTGGCCAAAATAATCGTGATTGTGATTTTTGCCATAATCGAGCAGCCCTAATTCATTCACTAGTTTGTTTTTCTCCGATTCCTGACGTGTTGATTTCTGCTCCTGCAGATTTTGAAGCCGGCAGAGAAGAAGAAGCCAAACTCCAGTCGTCCAGTGACTCCTCCCAGGAACGTGGTCACCAAACAGGCCAAGAAATGAGGCTCGCGCGAGCCGGCTGGACTTGTATCATACGCTCAGATCAGGATGAACCGTCCACTGCGTCTTTATTTCCGTTCTTGACCTCGTGTTTTCCTCGTTTACCGTCCCGAGCGGCCGCTCGCATATTAGAGGGGAGCCTTTTAATCTCACAAACGGCTTTTTATTCCCACTTCAGGACGATGAATCAGTTTGACACAGCGTCTCCTCGCATAGAAATCCAGGAGGAACGCCACGTTTAAGATGCAAACCACTGTGAACCAACCAGTCTGTTTTTTTTATGCACCTGAAGCTTTTTTGTATTTTGGTCTCGTGAATGTGCCACGAGGTTTGACATTCAGTCCGCTTTTATCATTTAGATTTTGTACTTTTTTTGTTTTCATGATCGCAAACGAACGGATGTTGTGCGAGTGTGTGAACTGAAACATCAAGTTTCTGTGTTTTGACGCGATGCCTTGTTTTCTTCTTCTTGGGTTCTGGCATGTTGATGTGCCGGACGTTTCTGTTGCATGCATTAGTGTTCGAGGAATAGGACACAAGGCCGTGGCTTTCTCTCGGGGCATGCCACCTTCAGCATGTCTTCAGAATAATGTAGCTCCTCATCAGGTGGATCACGTCAGGAAAACTTTTTTCTTGCAAATTTCTACAGTATTTCATATAAATTCTGTTTAACCCAAACTCTCACTGTAAATATACAGGAAATGTTTTGTTCAGTCTTGGCAATAATTCAGTTTTCCACACTATAAATAATTGTTATACTTGCAGAATAAATCGAAGGGAGATGGAAACATTATTGCAGCGTTCGTTTGTTCATTTCAGACATGCATGCGATTTAAAGGTGAAATTAAAATGAATTCGGAGCTAGGTTCACTAATCATAAAACAAAATTCTCTCAACATTCTTCAGTTTTATTTCATGACTTGAGAATTATTTTGTATTCCCAACAATACTTTTAAATTGTTCTCAAGAGGTTAAAAATTATATAAACATCACAACTGTTCTTAAATGAGCAAATATAAATTATTCAATTATGTTTAAAAAAAATGAAGATTGAAAAATTAAGAAATTAAATGTTCGTAAGAAAAAACTTGATTAAAAACGTTGTTCTTAAAAATACTTAAGAACTTAGATGTTAAAATATTTAAGAACTTAAATGTACTAAGCATTTAAGATTAAAAAAATGTTTTTAGAGAAATATCTGCGAGCTTAAAAAGTTGCTTTTAAGAAAATATTTAAGAACTGAAAAGATGCATTTAAAAAATATTTGAGAACTTAAATGTTCTTAAAACGTCTGAAAATTTAAAACATGCTTAAAATATTAACATGAAATTCGTGGAAGAAAAAAAAGAAAAGTTGGGTGCTAAAAATACATTTTTTGAGAATTTGAGAAAATATTTGAGAACTGAATTTTAAAAGCTCTTCAGGAATTATTTGAGATTTATAAAGCATTGCACTTGGAACATTATGCTTGCTTGAAAAAATGTTCATGACACTGTAATAACATTTCACCATTCAATCAATGAACCTCGACCTACATTTCTGTTGAATATTTCAATGCAGAAATACATCTGGAATAAAAGTGACTAAAACGTCTGCCAGTAAAATATGACTGGAGTCATTAACATAAAGTGTTGCATTATTTATTTATTATATAAACAAATACATTCTGTATTAAAATAAAACAAAATGATTGCAAAGATTTGATTCATAAACAGATCTGTGCAAATTAAGTACAATTCACAAACCCTTTATAGTTTCTCCAGCCCATCGTTTATGGAAATGCATATACTTTTCACGAAAGGAAGGACAAGCATCGCACATATGTCTCATAATCGATCCCTCTGTTCATTCCTTTACTTCCTGATGCACAAAGAAAGACCATGAAAATGACATTTGATCGTCAAGCATGAAGTCACAGATGCAGATCAATAGACCTGCATTATGAATAATGGATTCTTGTATTAAATGCTTGTTCACATTAAAGTAGTTCTGTTCCTTTAACAGCGCCTCGAACGAGAGAAAAGCATTTCTATTGCATTGAATATTTCACCATGAATCAAATGTCAAGCACTTAAAAGTCAGTCTCATAACTGAGAAATATGAAAGCTGTTTATGCATAATTATCACCATCTTCACTAGATCTGTGTTTTACGAGCTGCTTTGGAGCTCGAGCGTGTAAACAGTCGCAGGATCGTATAAAAACGTGAGTTTGAGGTCTCGTTGATGTTTTGCAGGAGAGGGAGAAATAAATACTCGTCCGTAAGAAGGCAATGTGGTGATCCGGTCCAGCAGACTGTGGAAAAGTGCTTCTGTCGTCCTGGAAGAAGCGAAACGTGATGAAGATCAAACCTCTCGGAAAAGACGGCCTGTTTGTTGCGTGAACTGAAATGTGAGATTTGGCGATGTTGAGTGACGTTACATTCCTCGGCTAAAAACTACATGCAAACAAACAACATGAAGGCTGAAGCAAGATTTCACACAAAAATGAAGATTCTGTCATCAGATTTCCAGCATGGAATAAAAATGTTCTTAAAAAATTTTTTTTAAATGAATTTTTCTCCACTTGGAAAATTTGTATGCACTTTTATTTTTTTGGAAGTTATCAAAACGTTTGCTATCTTTCATTGTTTCTCAATCTTCTCTTAAAACTCACTTTCTCTGAGTCGTTTTGTTTTTCTTTTTGTATTTCAATGCATTTGTTTATTTTTTAAAGCGCTTTGAGATGCAACTTTTAAAGGCGCTATAAAAACTAAAGTTTATTATTGTTGTTTGCACAATTCATCAGTGCATGTTATTCTAAAGAAAGAAATAATTTCTCATGAACAAATGAAATGTTTTCATTGATTAATGCAATTAACACAACGATTAATGCAAAAAACCTCAACATAATCAAAAAATTGCTCAGGATCAGCAGAAGTGTAAATATGACACTGAAATTTAAAAAAATAATCTAATTTTGATGATAAATTGGTAACACTTTACCATCAAGGTTTCATTTGTTTGCATAAACTAGCAATGAAAAATACTTCTAAAGCATTTAGAAATCTTAATGTAAACATTTATTAATATTATAAAATCAAAAATTTTATTTTTATTAACTAATGTTAGTAAAGATAAATATATTGTTCTTAATAGTTAATGTTAACAAATGAGACTTTATTGTAAAGTGACGTTACAGATAAAATAATATATTGATGTTTAACATCTCATCAGCCAATATAAGTGGTGTTTTAACAAATCAATAATTCATCTCATATTGATCATTTGTGGCCTTGATTTGTCTGCAATCTGTATTTACAGTTCATAAATCTGATTATGGATCATAAACCCAGCACAGATTACCAATGTTAGGAAACTGGGTAAATGATGACAGAATTTTCATCGGAGGCTTAACTAGTCCTGTGAGGCCTGAGAGTTTAATCTCATTTATTGCTCAAAACTCTATTTCTCTACACTGTATGATTATGAAATTCTTAAACTAAACCAGCGACGAGTTTGTCTCTTTGTGCTGCTGTACTCATTCTGAGATTACGAATAATTATGAGGATTTTTGCTCATAATTACCGGTTTGACTAGTAAAAGCATAAAAACTGTGAACCTCATAATCATAAATGGGAAAAACTGAACAGTATAAAATAAACGCCGTCTCCTACTTGACAAAACGAGCACGTCTGAGGGCTTATGCTTTTTGTTTCTGGACAGTCGCTGTTGTGTAAAAGAGCAGCGTGAACATCCCGAGAAACGTCTTCTTTCATGTTCCTCAGAAGAGATGACAGAATGATGACTTTTGTGTGGTTTTGCTGAGACGGTGATGTCTGGAGGGTTTGGTGTGTCACACACGTGTCTCGTGTTCGTGAGTTTTCACGAGTTCAGAGCGAGGTCTCGCTGGTGTGCGGTCGAGACGTCTCCTCCTCCAGAAGAGCGATGCGCTGTTTCAGCATCCGCACCTGCGTCTCGTGCCGCTCCACCATCGCCATCATCTGAGACTCCAGCTTCTTCAGCTTGTTCTGGTGCTTCTTCTTGGCTTTCTCGTACGCCACCACCAGATTACTGCGTGATACAAACACAGCACAGCTTTAACTGCTGGACTGACCATCCGCTGACATGCTCTGCTCCATCACTACTCATCAGCTCCAACGCTTTAGCTCACTGAAATAAAAACTTCACGAACATCAAAAACACTGCCTTGGCAACTCACTGAAATAAGTTTAAGTACTAAAAATAAACTGTAATAAATATAAATTAAAGCTGAATAGAAATATAAACAAATATTAGATGGAAAAAAATATGTGAAACACTTACTAAAAATGTACTAAACCTAAAACTTAAAAAACAAAAAAAAGAAACAGCTGAACAGAAATGTAAAACACACAAAAAAAACGTATACACACACACACACACACACACATTTGTTTTGTTTGTAAAAAAACTAAACTAAACTAAAGCTAAATAGAATAAAAAATGCAATAAAATAAAAAAAATATTAGATAAAAACTTAAATTTAAATGAAAATTAAAAATGTTGCCTTGGCAACTAATTAAAATAAGCTGAATTACTAAAATTACTAAAACTAAAATAAAAATAAAGCTAAATAAAAATATAAAAAAATGAATAAAAATGACAAAAGCACAAAATAAAATATAAATAGTACATGGAAAAATCCAGTGTTAAAAAAAGAACTAACGAAAATTAGAAATGTTGCCTTGGCAACTAACTGAAATAAGTTGAAGTACTGAAAATAATTAAGGCTCAACAGAAATATAAAAAAGTGAATATAAATGACGAGTGCATAACAAAAAAATATAAATTAAAAGAAAAACTTAAAAAAAAACAAAACAGAAATGTTGCCTTAGCAAGTAACTGAAATAAGCTGAAGTACCAAAATTACTAAAGCTGAAATAAAACTGTTAAAGCTAAACAGATATATTGAAATAAGAAAAGAAAAAAGCACATAAAACAATTTTTTAAAATAAAATTAAAACCGAAAATATAAAAATCAAAGCTGATTCTAAATATGTGACCCTGTCTGTGAAAACCCAGCTAAAGTCATTTTTTAGTGATTTACTGTTTTCTACATAAAATCATCCTTCATAATGTAAAGAACATTCTGTGAAAATATAACATTTATATCTTTAATATTGACTGAGTAAGGCCATGTCAAAAATTGAAATCATAGTGAAATTAATGGTTGAAATCAAACTTTGATGCTTGTTATCTCATAATTAGATTTTGAGACTTTAGCCTGGATTTCACAGAGAGGGTCACATATTAATAAACAGTATAATAATATATAAATAACACTAAAATAACCCTGGTAAATGCAAACACACATATTCAGCAGCAATTTTCCATGTGCAATAACAGCATTAATGGTGTTCGGTGACATTTGAGCAGGAGAGTTTGAGCAGCTTGTATTAAACACTATTAAACGCTGAGACCAGCAGGAGGCGCTGCTCAGCCCAACACAAACATCCACCGCTCCACTGAATCTGTTTTCAAATCAGTCCAAACCTCTGAGCCGTTTGTTCGTGTGTGTTTGGTACCTGTTTGCTCGTTTCAGGTCGTTAACGAACTCCGCCGACTGCTGATGTCTGACTTCACTGCTCTTAGTCAGTCTTTCTAACGCCGCCACCAACTCCTGAACACGACCCTTCAGCTTCTTCTCTCTGCAACACACACACACACACATACACACACACACACACACACACACACACACACACACACACACACACA
>NW_015547640.1:41796-48311 GCF_001515605.1 Sinocyclocheilus anshuiensis
ACACACACACACACAGACAGACAGACAGACAGACAGACAGACAGACAGACACACACACACACACACACACACCTCTTTTGATTGATTTAATGATTTTCTCAATATTTAGATTTTTTTGCACCCTCAGATTCCAGATTTTCAAATAGTTGTATCTCAGCCAAATATTGTCCTATCCTAAGCTTTTAGATGATGTATAAATCTCAGTTTTGAAAAATGTACCCTTACGACTGGTTTTGTGCTCCAGCCAGGGTCACATATTATTGGAGTGATGACTGATATTTAGATAATTTTATGTCAGTATCTGCTGTACTGTTATAAAGATCTCATTGATTTACATTACAAGCAGCAGAATTTCATCATCATAAATCAGACTATATGAGCCATAAAAGCCTGATGATCAAATATGATACTCAACAAAACACACATGCACAAAAGACGGCTCAGAGATTTAAGAGTATCTGACCTCCTGAGGGCACTGGTGAGCTCCGCTGCGAGGTCGCTGTCGCTTAGACTCCTCAGATCACACAGACTGATCGCTGGAGAATCAGAGTCCTGTAAACACAGACAAACACACATCAGTCAATCAGATATTACTGATTTATGTGTCTGCATCAAGTCTCGTTTTTCTCATTTACCAAAAACGACGCCTTAAACGGTTCATATCAAAGTCTCTTGTTTCAAATGTGCATCAATCCGGTTTTTACGTGTAACATACTGTAACTTTCAGTGCTTAAAAACGTCCTCTCCACATCCAAAGAGATTAATTAAAGCTAAATGTCAAAAAACAGTTCATTCAAAAATCAACATGTTGATGACATCACAACCATGAGCTCATTAACACATGACAGCCAAATATCACACAATCACAACTGACAGTCTAATCACTGTTTCCTTTAATATTTACATAAATAGCACATAAAAATTTTATGCAAATCATATTATTTGTATATTTAAACTAATTAATTAATTTACGGACGATGGACGACTGAGAGACAGACAGACAGACAGACAGCAGACAGAAAGCAGACAGACAGACAACAGACAGACAGACAGAAGGACGGACGACTGAGAGACAGACAGACAACAGACAGACAGACAGCAGAAAGGAAACAGACAGACAACAGACAGACAGAAAGCAGACAGACAGACAACAGACAGACAGACAGAAGGACGGACGACTGAGAGACAGACAGACAACAGACAGACAGACAGCAGACAGAAAGCAGACAGACAACAGACAGACAGAAAGCAGACAGACAGACAACAGACAGACAGACAGAAGGACGGACAACTGAGAGACAGACAGACAGACAGACAGACAGAAGACAGAAAGCAGAAAGACAGACAACAGACAGACAGAAAGCAGACAGACAGACAACAGACAGACAGACAGAAGGACGGACAACTGAGAGACAGACAGACAACAGACAGACAAAAGGACGGACGACTGAGAGACAGACAGACAGACGGACGGACGGACGGACGACAGAGACAGACAGACAGACAGACAGACAGCAGACAGACAGACAAAAGGAAGGATAGACAGCAGACAGACGACTGACAGATAAGGTATGTTTCTACCTGTCTTACATCTCACAGACAGACAAGAGAGTCTTTGCTGATAAATGTCATCAACAGCATATTCATTGATTATAAAACCATACAGATTTATTAGATTCAGGATTATCAATCAATCCATTAATCATATTTAGAGCAACTAAAACACCTCATTGCATTACAGCTAGCTGCCAAGCCAACAATTCTCATTTTCAGTTTAGGTTGAAGTTTTAGTATAAGTTCAAGTACTAAAATAAAAAAAATATATATACATTTTTTTTAAATAAAATAATGAAAAAACAAGTAAAAAAAAAACTACTAGATTAACTACAACTATAATGAGAAACAAACAAAAAAAAACTATACAGACATTTAAAAACACCAAAACTAACACAAAGTGCAAATACACAAAATAAAATGACTAAAACTTACTAAAATTAAACATAAAATATAAAAATAAAATCTAATTCAAGATATAACAGTATATAATCAACTATAACAGTTATCTCGATACTGAAATAACACTGTTTTGCATCACAGGAACAAATTACATTTTAAAATACCATCAAACAAAAAGAATTGTAATAATATTTAATAGTTCATATCATAATTTTGGAATGGTAGCGTGTGCAATAAAGTTAAATGCAGGCAAATGAGATGTGCACAAGTCTTATGATTTGAAACTTTTCATATGATTAAAAAAAATTGTGACATTTTATTTGCATCTTGGTGTTTCCATTTAGGATGTTTATGATACATGCACACATTTGCACCTGACAGTATGTTGTAGTGTATGTACTGTACCTTCCCGCTCTTGTCTTTGGCTCCAGTGCTGCTGCCGGTGGAGTTGAGCGACCGCCGTCTCTGTTCCTGATGTTCCTCCACCTCAGACTTCAGATGCTCGATGTGCACCAGATAGGCCTGTTCCTGAGCCTCCCTCGTACTCAGCTTCAGCTCCAGAGCTTTCTTCTCCTTCTCCAGCAGATACAGCTGCGCCTTCAGCTCCGCCATCTCCTCCTGAACACACACACACACACACACACACACATCTGTGACCTACAGATCATTTCACAGAGCTTCATCTGACAGGTCACATCACCACTGAGAGCATCTCACGGCTCGGATACGCTTCACAAACACACACTCATCAAACCCTGACTGTGTGTTTGATGCAATGAAGTTTAGTGCATTCTTATCATATTGTATCGACTTATAATCTATATAAACACGAGAAAAACTCTATTGCATATACCAGGCTTTCCCTAATGGGGGTTTCTGAGTTGATGAAAAGATTAAATTATAAAAATGCTAAATTAAAATAAATAATTTATAACTTTAAAAATACATAAAAATAAGTTAAATAATATGAAACACAGAGGAATATGAAAAATATTAAATATTTTTAAATGGCATTCAAATATTTTTTTTAATTAATACAATTATTTTATTATTTAAATTAATACAATTAATGAAATAAAAAGATTATATATTTTATTTAAACTAAACTAAAAATAAGTATTTTTAAAATAAAAAAACTAATCAAAATAAAACACTAAGATATAAAACATCATGAAAATATGCACAATATATTTTTGAAATCACATTTAAATTATTTAAAATAATAAAGTAAAACACTAAAAAGATTTAATATTTTACCTGAAATAGATTAAATTGTTTAAAATGGATTTAAAATATTAATTATGAAAATATGAAAAATATTAATATCAATAAAAATAAATTAAAAATAATAAAAATAAACCACTTACTAAATAAGACAAAAAATATTTTTTAAATATATTAAAATGAAAATACAAATAAAAAAACTAACAACTTTACAATAATTTTAATATAACAAAAAATAAAACACTAAAAAATATAAAATATTTTATTTGGTCACCTGCATATCATGTGCTCATTACCTGACATCAGAGAACCGTGAACATACGAATGTGTTAATAAATTATTGAAATAATAACTTAAAGAAAATATTTTAGCTCAAAACGTTTGGCTGAAAAGAAGTTTGGGAATCTCATACACACTGAAACGGTATTTTCAGACCCAGTGTTTGGCACTGATCTGGTGTCAGTGTTTCTCTCATGTCTCACATTTCAAACACGCGCCACTGCTCCGAAGGCCAAAGCTGAAGGTCTTTTTCTATTCTATCGGTTTTATTTTTATTCATTATATAATTTAAAAAAAACCTTGCTGTGTGCACTGCGTTAAGCTAACTGAGACTTGTTATAGCACTTGTATATCATTGCTCTTTTGTTGATTTTAATGTATAATTAATTTGTAATGTTTTTATTTAATTTGTTATTTAATTAATTTCATTTGTAATTTATTATTTATTTCTTACTACACACACACACATCCAGTATATATATATATACTGTATGTGTGTGTGTGTAGTAAGAAATAAATAATAAATTACAAATGAAATTAATTAAATAACAAATTAAATAAAAACATTACAAATTAATTATACATTACATATATAACTAATAGCTATATATACATATATAAAATTTCCTGTAAATAAGCTATAAAACATCTAAAAACAACCTAAAACCTAATTTAAAAAAACATATTTATACATTAAATAAACACACACACACACACATATATGGTCACACTTTATTATAAGGTCCAATTATCGCTATTAACAAACCATTAACTACAACTTCTAAATAACCTCCTAATTTGCTGCTTATTAATAGTTAGTAAGGTAGTTGTTAAGTTCAGGTGTTGGGGATTAGGGATGTAGAGTATGGTCATGCAGAATATCTGCCTTACAAGTACTAATAAAAAGCCAATATGTTAATAATAGGCATGTTAATAAGCAACTAGTTAATAGTGAGAATTGGACCCTATATTAAAGTGTTACTATTTTTTTCCTGTAAATATGTTACAAAAATAATCTAAATTACCCTAAATATCTCATTTAGGGTAGTAGCATAACATTAATTTAGTTTTACTAATAACCACATACAATAAACTTGTAATTTGTCATCATTGAAAATAAAATGTTTCATAAATTCATAAACAACAGTCGTGGAATGGTTACTGCAGACATAATTTATTTTTCATTTCAATAATGAAACGCTGCTGCAGCCTGACAAATTACACGAGACATCAGCGCAATTCACTCGCCCTCCTGCTGTCACACGCAATAAACGCCTGTGTGTGTTATTAATAGTTAGTAAGGTAGTTGTTAAGTTCAGGTGTTGGGGATTAGGGATGTAGAGTATGGTCATGCAGAATATCTGCCTTACAAGTACTAATAAAAAGCCAATATGTTAATAATAGGCATGTTAATAAGCAACTAGTTAATAGTGAGAATTGGACCCTATATTAAAGTGTTACTATTTTTTTCCTGTAAATATGTTACAAAAATAATCTAAATTACCCTAAATATCTCATTTAGGGTAGTAGCATAACATTAATTTAGTTTTACTAATAACCACATACAATAAACTTGTAATTTGTCATCATTGAAAATAAAATGTTTCATAAATTCATAAACAACAGTCGTGGAATGGTTACTGCAGACATAATTTATTTTTCATTTCAATAATGAAACGCTGCTGCAGCCTGACAAATTACACGAGACATCAGCGCAATTCACTCGCCCTCCTGCTGTCACACGCAATAAACGCCTGTGTGTGTGTGTGTGTGTGTCTGTCAGTGTGTGTGTGTGTGTGAGAGAGAACTCAACACCTGTCTCATTAAACCTTAAAATCTGAGCGCCGGAGAACAGCAGTAAACGCAGGAGATGAGCTGTGTTTCTCCTCATCTGTAAGCACACAGTTTAGAAACGCTGTGACGCTGAATGGAGGACAAAGGGAAAGTAAATGTAAGAGTTCCCAATCAAGACAGATTTTCTGAGTAGGTTGATGTATTATCAGTAGAGTTCTGGCACCTTCATAGCCATGAGCTCCTGCATGAGCACGGCGTTCTCCAGGTCGAGTCTCTGCGAGTCTCCGCGGGGTTTGACGTCGCAGCTCAGCGGGTCGATGTGGACGCTCTCCAGCTCCAGCATGGTCAGCTTGACAGCCGCCCGGTCGTTCTTCAGCTGCTGCATGTAGTCCTTCAGACGCTGCTCGTCGTCTTTGGAGAAATCCGTGTCACAGCTGCTCGCCGTCGAGCTGGTGGTGCTGCAGCATCGACAACAACTCAGAAGATTTATATTCAAAGAAAAATTTTATTAAATGTTACCCTTTTTAAAAGAGTTTTCATAGAACTCAATTTTTCATTATTCTCACCAACCATAAAACTGCATTTGGCAAATATTTTTACTAAAATACTTGTGTCTCTATGTTATTATGTAGCCAATTCCCATATTTTAGATACTACTACTACTAATTGAAGAGTTTATTTGCAAAAACAGATAACTCCGCTTTTTTAGATTTTCAAAAATCATGTTTTTTATAATGTTATCATGTTTTTATTGTTAGTTAGCTGGTTTTTTAGTTATTTTTTAACCTAGTCAAAATAATGCACAATGAAAAAACATGATTTCTGAGAATTGTTAAAAACTGAGTTATCTGTTTTTGCAAATTAACTCTTCAATTGTTATTATTATTATTAAAAGAACTCTAAACATGTATTATAAAATATTTAATAGTAAGATTAATAATATTAACTGTTATTAAAATAAAAATGACAACACACTTATAAAATCTGTTATACAAATAATATATTATTAAGTTATGATATTTTATAATACATTTCTATAATTAATCTTTAATTATTACTGTAATTGTGTATAGTGCATTTTTATATTTAAGAACGTACTTAGTTATTACATTTTATAATAAATGTTAGAATTATAATTTTTATTTTAATAAGAATGAATAATTATTTTTTATAAAAATAAGAGTAATTGTTATTACAAAATATATATAAAATGTATTATACACACACACACACTCTCTCTCTCTCTCTCACACACACACACA